>NW_017674067.1:0-90229 GCF_001879085.1 Nicotiana attenuata | reverse complement strand
TATATATATATAGTGGGCAATAGGAAAGTGAAGTGGCACCTCTCTTAAGGCAAGAAACATATTTATATTTTTTTCTCCTTTCTTTTGGGGTTTTCATCATTTTTTTTCATATACTTTATATTAAAAATTCTAACTTCATAACACATACCTCTTATTTCCATAACCTATATTATTAATAATCTCAATAACTCCCATGCCTTTCATATTCATAAACTCTAAATATTTAGTATATAAATTTATGATAATTTATTATATGTTCCTCCATATATACCTATTTATGGACTTCTATTGTCACGGCCCAAAATCCATTAAAGGTCGTGATGGCACCGGACACCACTATCAGGGAAGCCAACACCAAGAAGTTAATTAAATTCTTATTTTAGTATTTTTGAAATTATTTCTTTTCCTTACATTGAACAATATATAATGAAATTTACTGAGTAAATAACGATGTCTTTAATAAATTTAAATACTGAAAAATCCCAAAGCCATCCCATAACCCGGTGTCACAAGTGCATGAGCATCAACTAAGAATTATACATAAAATACAACATCTTCCCGGAATACAAATTTGGATAGAAAAGGAAATATAATACTCTGAAAGGAATCTGCTGGCTGTGGGTTGTCTCGAGAGATGCAGCTCACCTAAGTTTCTGTATCAACCATACCGCTGCGCCCAACTAGGCCACTAGACATACATGTGCCTGTGCAACAAAAATTCACAGCAAGTGTAGTATGAGTACGAAATCAAAACGTACCCAGTATGTGTCAAGTCTAACCTCGAAGAAGTAGTAATGAGAGGTTGACTTCGATATTTACTAGTGCTCCAATAATATAATCAGTCGTGGGTGTATGAAAAAAAGCAGTAAACTCAAGGGAATCATGAAGAAAGTAAACAATCCGTTCGGTAATAAGAGATTTCCAATTCCATATTTCATCGTTTATCAATTTATCTCGGGCCAGCGAGGCAATATCATTATTTATAAATTTCAAGGCAAGCAATACAAGCATGCGCAAATCATGCCGACGCCGTACGACCCGATCCAACATAATATTTAAATTGTGCACTGCCAGATGGTCGAATGGCGCGAACCATAGATGCATCTATTACCCCGCTCGCGAATCATACATGCGACGCGGTAAAATATAAATAAACACATCAAACAGTCAATCAAGAATTCATCAGGGAAACAATTACCCAAAGAAATGACAACTTCTCTTTAACGGTCAAGAAAATGATGTTTAACTTTTTTTTTTAGAAATTGATTTACCAATTCGATATGATTTAAGCAATTTAAATTGGTAATGAGGTTGCAAATATTTCAAGTATAGCATGCTTTCGGGTCTTAGAGTACCCGGTCTTAAGCATAATACTAGCTACACACGGACCCTCGTCACCTCATGCGTACGTAGCCCCCACAAATAGAAGCACATATTTAATTATTTCACCTATGGGGATAATTCGCTCTTACAATTTTAGAAAGGAGATTTACCTCGCTCCGAAGTTCCATAACCGGCTTCCAAGCCCTTACGACGACTTAAACCGATGCTCAACGCTCCAAAACTAGCCAATGATTATGCAAATACATTAATATATGCTCACATACTCATAACAATAAAATTTATAACAATATCTATCCCCAATCAAAAAGTCGATAAAAATCACCCTCGAGCCCACGTGCCCAGATTCCGAAATTTTGCGAAGATAAAGTTTACCCATAACCTCACGAACTCAAATATATAGTTTATTCTCAAATTCATGTCCAATTTCGTGATCAAAATCCAAGAATACAAAACTCTAGGTTTTGTACCAAAACCCCACATTTTCTACTAATTTTCATGCCCAGATCCATATATAATCCATGTATTTAACTCGAAACTAATACAAACCACTTACCTCATGCTTGGTATGAAAATGGCACTCCAAAATTGCTCCAGAATCGCCTCCCATGGAAGAAGTGGGGTTGAAATGAGCCCAGCCCCCGTCTTTAAAAAGACACTGCCCAGACGACCCTTCTTCGCGATCGCGGGAATACCTTAGCAATCGCGAAGGCTAAAAATGCAGCGTTCACAAATTCCTCTACGTGTTCGCGCCATTCTGGCCGCGTTCGCGGACCTTTGCCCACCACCCCATGCGCGTTCGCGTTCCAGCAGCTGCGTTCGCGAAGGCCTCCGTTCGCGTCTATTTCCCCGCGTTCGCGAAGGCCAAATTCTATCAGCCTCAAAATTCCTCTCCGCGAACGCGGGACTCTTTTCGCGCTCGCGAAGGACACCAGATTGCAACAACAACAACAATAATTCATCCCAACTGGTCCGAAACTACCCCGAAATACACCCGGGGCCCCGGGACCCCGTCCAAACACATCAACCAGTCCCATAACATAACGTCGACCTCCTCGAGGCCTCAAATCACATCAAACCACATCGCAATCAAAAATCACACCCCAATTCGAGCTTTATGAATTCTAGAACTTCAACTTCGACATTCGATGTCGAAACCTATCATATCTCGTTCGATTGACCTCAAATTTTGCACAAGTCATATTCGACATTACGGACCTACTCCAACTTCCGGAATCGGAATCCAACCCCGATATCAAAAAGTCCACTTCTGGTCAAACTTCTCAAAAACTTTAAAATTTCTAACTTTAGTCAAATGACTCCAAAGTGTCCTGCGGACCTCCGAATCAACTTTTGGACACACCCCCAATACCAGAATCACCATGCGGAGCTATTCCCTGGCTCGGAATCTCACACGAACATCGATAGCAATGAAATACACTTCAACCCGAATTTATGAAATTCTTCAAAAAATGCTAACTTCCACAATAGGTGCTGAAACGCTCCCAGGTCATCCAAAACCCGATCCGGACATACACCCTAGTCCAAAATCATCGTACGAACCTGTTGCAACCTTCAAATACCGATTCCGATGTCGTCTACTCAAAAATCCAACCTTAGTCATTTCTTCCAACTCAAAGCTTACAAAATGAGAAGTTTCTTTCCAATACAACTCTGAACTTCCCGAAATTCGATTACAACCACGCGTACAAGTCATAATACCGGAAGTGAATCTGCCCATGGCCTCAAACCACTGAACGACGCACTAGATCTCAAAACGATCGGTCTGGTCGTTACATTCTCTCCCACTTAAACATACGTTCGTCCTCGAATGTGCTGAGAATCGCTCTGGAGTAGTCTGAAATTATTGTTTAACACCTCGTGCACCTACCCGTTCTACCACAACTGAAGATCACATTAGCTCGATCAAAGCTGAAGATATCATATTTCATTTAGGCAAATAAGCCTTAGAGCCCACTTCCAACATCCGTAGTTCTCTTCTAGGCCTGCTTCTAACATACGAATACCGTATCAATCACCACACGTTATACGAGAACATGACTGCACACCCTTGTTGAATTCACACCATGCACCACATCATTCACAAGACCATAATAACACTCTCTGATCATAATAGCTGACATTTCCCGAATTTGATGCTCACAAAGCACCCATGACATATATAAGTCCTGTTGCAACTCTTGCAATGCCGCCACAGCAGAAACGATGTGTAAAAATTCATAACCAACTGCCGAGTCAACAAATCATTGATTCTATACTCCTAACAAGAACCATTACCTCATTTTGAACCAAATAATAGCATTTTCTCTTTAATATACTTCATATAATCCGATCGCACTGATCCTACATCCAATAATCTCGTCTCACCCAGTACAAGCTGCTCAGGCAACAAGCAACCCCAGACATGACCAACAAGTCTCACATGATGCCACAATGTGCATAGGCTACAAACTTGAACGTGATACATAAGGAAAACGAACTCTGGAAAGGGCTACTCAACCCACGTAACTAGTTTGACAACCGAAAAGGTGTCATGAACCAACTTCAGAAAAATGGGAAACGAAATATACAAAATAGAATATAGGGAATTGTACTTAACATCAAACTGTTGCGGCGTGCAACCCGTTCAAAACAACATACCCGTGGCGGCGTGCCACCCGATCCACACATAAAATTCACATAATGAGATACTTACCGAGCTAAATTGCTCGTTGCTACAAATACTGAATATTGGCCACAAGCACGCTAAGTGCATAATACCATCCCTGGGGAGACAGATAGCGCCATACGCTACAAAACTCAAGCACAACTGAGGTGCGATATATGATCTGAATCTCGAGGGCTATCCTGATCACATAACAACACCACTAAGCGGAACCTCAACACATAAGAAATTTTCAGGCCGTTTCACAACTCACACGACACCATATAGTATTACATGAAATATCCGATGACGAAATAACATCCAACGTTCGAATACTCCTCAATAAGGAGTGCTATGCTGAAATGAACACATCTGGCCTGATATAGAGCCCATATTCATATTTAAATCCACCCACCGACCTCAAGACAATTCTAACCGCACTGTACTAGGCTAATAACCTTTCAAGGGTCCATAATAACCCCTTTTTCCCATAACTCACAAGAACAACCCTCATATTCGGAGCAAACCTCCATAGTCCGCAACCCAATAAACCGAGTGCCCTCCAGGCATAAATTCTCAAATTAGTGATATTACCACAATCTTCATACTTGGTTTAGATCTTAAATCAATAAAGTGACTACATGTCACACTTATACAATCTTCTCGTGAGATACGCTCCTACGACCTTCCGCACTAGGTAACAACTCTGCACATCCATACCACCGGTCACACTAATGTTGTAAAGCATATCAAGAATCTTTAACCAAGATGCAAATCCTCTGACACAAAAATGCCGATCTCAAGTGACGCTAAAGACAAATTCAGCTTACTCCAAACATCCAAATCCCGTTCCTACTCATCTGAGCTCGCGACATCCTTATCAACACTGAACCGCAACCTTGATCCTCGCTTTAAAATTTCATACCGCTCACTGCGCCTAACACGCCAATATGCAGTAGTACACGAATTTCATCATTACTCCTGAACCACTAATAGGGTAAACACTTCATCACATAGAAACTTTTTACTTAACTCATTCTAAGAGAACCATAGCAATACGCGAGTGAATTTTCATAACCGTAGAACATTCAAATCCTCAAGTTGTGGTCTAAACCACCATAACCCTTCCAGGATCCGCCTACACATAACAGGCCATAATACTTGAATACTTCCAATAAAGTCAATTACGGCGGTCGTCAAGCCTCGCACGTACCGCCACAAATCACATGCATAAGTTAATCACGCTGAAGGAACTGATCACTACCACCTAATTGCCAATTCAACCATGGCTAACCAATCTAACTTCTTCTAATTCGTCATTAACTTGCCTTATTGATAATATTAGCTCCATTCTTACATCACGAACCTAAATCCGCACTCATCTTGAGTGACCCCATTCCACGAGACCACATTGTCTCCAAACCCATGAACCGTTTCATACCCTCCTTGCACGCACATTGGCATCTTCAACTGATACACCCATTCTGATATTTCCTCTATGAAACCGAAGTCATTTTCTCGTTTTCCTCCAAATGCTACACAACAAGTCGAAAATATCATAGAACTTTTCGTTCCACTTATCACAACCCGCTACAAAAGCTTGATTCTTAACCATACCGTGAGCTCAAAATTCTTAGGCACCGCATTTTAACCTTGGAATTCGCTAGGACCGTAGATGAGAGTCACCCACTCTGGCTTGGTCCCGAATATAATCAACTCCAAGGCTCCACTTGCACATGAACACCCATCTCAATAAAGCACTCGACTGAATCACTTCCCTTGTAAATCAGCTTTGTACGAAGCATAAATCCCGAATCTTCCCAAAGCCCGAACATGAGTCAATAAGGCAAACTATGGCACACCTTTATCAATTACTTTGCTCAAATTACCACTTATGTTCTTTTCCCTTAGCTGTAATAACTCACCAATACATCGATAACCCGAAACCACACGAGTAGATAACCATGCAACCAATCATCGGTGGTGGGACTCCCACACTTATCTTGAAGCTACTATTACATAACTATGGAACCCACCAAGATTCTTTCTTAATTGTTGACGTGATCTTGCACAACCAACACGCCAAATTCCTCGAAATCCTTCTGTTAGTATTTCAAGAACACTCTGAATCTCTAGCAACATTCACATATTCGACCTCTTACTGGGTAGTCAGTAAAATGCTTCACAGAAGCTTCGCCAACTGCGCGACCGCTGACCTACTCACAGGAGATAACCCACCTTTGGAAATTACATGCCGACATCTTCCAACGTCGCTGCACCGGGTACAATCACTACGATATCAATAACCCATCCATGGACCATTCTCATTCACCAACTGTACCAGTCCGTTCACTCCTTATAGACATCAACTAAATGTGTGACAATATCTTCCAATCCAAATTTATATTGCATCCTTCTTTATATCAAGAAACTCCTTTCTGTTGCATCCAACCTCCCGCCTTATCATAGCCAATATTTCAAATCAAGCCCGTAGACCCAATCACCATCCACTAAAATTCCCAAATCACTCTAAACTTTCCTAAAGGGGTGTAGTTATCCTGCCACTAAACCCATATGCTACTGTGCCATTCTCCCACTTTGGCCAAACTCTTCTTTAAGCAACTACTCGACTTCCGCTTCTTACACCTAGCCCTCTAGAAATTTAACCACCGCATGACACTTCCCACATGTCCTTCCTCATCCTTTGTTGCCCAGGTGTTGCCTTAAAACAAAATCCATCTCTGTAGCACTTGAACCAATAGATTGCTACTAACTTTGAACCTTCCCGAGAATCATCTTTCCTCGAGCCATCAACACTAGGAACGCCAATTTAATCCTGAATCACCACACACCGCGATCTCTCACAACCACTTCTCCGACACCATTTCATGCTACTCTGTCCCAAGGGGAATTGAAGAAACCATAACACCGGCGAACTTGACGCATTCAATCAAGGGCGACGACACGACATCACAGATGAAATTCCACCATGCTTGTAAATACCAAGTCTCGTTACTCTAACAACCCAAACCTGAACAATTACAGTCTGATTGCCTTCCCTCCGCCGGAAATGAAATACTGAATCTCTTAATCATGCACTGAGTAGACCTCCTTTCAAGTCATTCACGGCCCCGACTCGTAGGCAAATATCCTACCATCACATCAATACTGTGCGATAACCGTTCATGAGCATCGTAGCAACCTGTGCATAGATTCAAGCTCTCCGAAGTACAGCTACTCAGCTAAAACGATAGAATATCCTTCTGCAAGGCAACAGTAATAGCCCAAATAATTACGCAGGAGAAACATCCCGCACTGCATCTGTAGTACCATTACAATTCCTCAATTCCCAATTTGTAACAAGCACTTCACGTCGCATAAGATTGAATAGGAAAGGAATAAAAACATAAGCCTCAAAGGAATCGAACCGCACGATGAGGAATCAAGAAGGGAAGTTCTCCAAACAGCCTTGTAGCCTCTCGAAGATAAGTACAGACGTATCCGTACCGATCTGCAAGACTCTACTAAACCCGCTCAACTCGTGAGACATATGTAACATAGGGTCTGATACCAACTATTCACGACCCAAAACTAACTCTGACGTGGTGGCACCTATCATGGTACTAGGCAAGCCGACGCACTACCAGAACAAAATGATATTTTTAATTTTTAAGAAAATTCTAAACTGCTTAACTTAAAACCTACATAAGGAGTTCAAATCAAAACAAATGTGTGGAAAAGAAAAGCCCAACATCGGGGTGTCACTAGTCATGAGCATCTACTATAATGTATCTGACAATATCAAGACCAACATAGTTTGGAAAGTAACTAAATACATCTAAAGAAAGATAAGAGGGAGGAAAGCAGGGCTGCGATCGCCAGGCAGCTACCTTGCTAACTCCGATGGATCTGCGACTGATCAATCAACACTCGCTCCGTGTCTAAAAACGCCTGGATCTAAACACAAGGTGCATGGAGTAACGTGAGTACACCAAATCAGTAAGTAACCAAAGTAAATAAAGGCTGAGCAGTAGTGACGAGCAATAAAGCATGTAAAGTTCATATCATGAAATCTCAATGAAAATACAACAGGCATTAAAAGTAGAGTTTAAATCAAATCATTTCGTTTAAACTCAGTTCCAGTAAAATCATTTGAAGATATTTTTCAACAGTTGTTAAACAGAGGCTCAATTCAAAAGTGAGTAGAATGATGGAATCATAAACAACCCCTCGGGCAAAACAGCACTCATATACAGCCCTCTGGCAAACCTCATAGTCACTCATATACAGCCCCTCGGGTATACCTCACCATCACTCATATACAACTCCTAGGGCAAAACATCACTCAATAGGTACCTGCACTCACCGGGGCTGTGCAGACTCCGGAGGGGCTCCTTTAGCCCAAGCGCTATAACATGCCACCTCATGGCATAAATCAATCAAGCCCTTGGCCTCATTTAATCATGAATCAAAAATTATGCGGCATGTAGTTCGATCCCATAAATATCCTCACAAATCATGCCCTCAGCCTCACTTTATCATGAATCAGTAAAACATGCTGCGTTGTGCAGCCAGATCCCATAAATATCCTCACAAATCAGGCACTTAGCCTCACTCTGTCATAAACCTCTCAAGCCACTCGAGCTCTTAGTAAATACATAGTACTTGGCCTAATACAACACTTATATGCATCAAAACAGAGTAGTAGACTGAATTATGAAACAACAAGTATAACATGACTAAGTAGAGATTTTCGATTAAAAACAATGAGAAGATAGCAAGAAAAAGGCACCTAAGGGTCTAAACAGCTCTGGCACAAGGCTCAAATATGGCATTCAGCCCAATTTATAGAAACTCTTTCTAAAACACATAAGTATCATATAGTTTCAACCAAATACGCAACTTATAGTTGCTACGGGATGGATCAAGTCACAATCCCATATGGTGAACGCCCACAAGCCTGTCACCTAGCATGTGCAGCTCCTCAAAATAGTAAAACGATACGAAATCCGGGGCTTCATACCCTCAGGACTAGATTTACAATCATTACTTACCTCAAACAAGCCAATTCAAATACCAAGCAAGCCAAGCGATGCTCCAAAAATGCCATCTTGCGCGTTCCAACCTTCGAATGGCTCAAAACTAACCAAAAACAACACAAATACATCAAACAATGCTAAAGCAACCAATCCATACCGAAAAGGTCGAATCATTAACCAAAAGCCCAAAATCAGCCAAAAAGCCCAACACGGGCCCGCATCTCAGAACCCGACAAAACGCACAAAATTTGATAACACATTCAATTATGAGTCCAACCATACTAGTTTCATCCAATTCTGACTCCGAATCGATATTCAAATCAGTTCATGAAACTTTAAGCAAAAACTCCCAAATTTCACTTTGAAATCATCAATCAAATGCCAAAAGTGAAGATGGACTCATGAAATATAACCAAAACTGAGTAGAGAACACATACCCCAATCCATATGGTGAAAATCGCCTCTAATATAGCCCAAATCCAAGCTCCCCAACTCAAAATATGACCAAATGAACAAACCCTTATTTTATATATTTTTCTGCCAACTATTCTACCTCGCTTCTCGTGCCAAACAATCTCGAAACTTGCTTTTGATGACTCCAATGGATTTCTTGTGAAATTTTAGACAAGTTAGGCTCTTGAATCACTCCATTGACCATATATTGAAGGAGTTATGTTAGTTTCAATATTTGAAAATAGTGCAGATTTTTAAATACGAATTCAGTGGCAATTTCGTAATTAATCTAAAAATCTGGCAACCCAACTCTTAGTAAAATGACCATAAAATCCTCATACAATGTCCAAATTCGATGATTATTTTTGCTATGGCTCCTTCAGCCCAAGCGCTATGACAAGACACCTCGTGCCATAAATCAATCAGGCCCTTGGCCTCACTCAATCATGAATCAGTAAAACATGCTGCGGCATGTAGTCCGATCCCATAAATATCCTCACAAATCAGGCCCTCGGCCTCACTTTATCATGAATCAGTAAAACATGCTGCGGCGTGCAGCCCGATCCCAGAAATATCCTCACAAATCAGGCACTCGGCCTAACTCTGTGATAAACCTCTCAAGCCACTCGGGCTCTTACTAAAAACAAGGTACTTGGCCCAATACAACATTTATATGCATCAAAACAGAGTAGTAGACTCAATTATGAAACGACAAGTATAACATGACTAAGTAGAGATTTTCGATTAAAAACAATGAGAGGATAGCAAGAAAAAGGCACCTAAGGGTCCAAACAGCTCTGGCACAAGGCTCAAATATGGCATTCAGCCCAATTTATAGAAACTCTTGCTAAAACACATAAGTATCATATAGTTTCAACCAAATACGCAACTTATAGTTGCTACGGGATGGATCAAGTCACAATCCCATATGGTGAACGCCCACACGCCTGTCACCTAGCATGTGCGGCTCCTCAAAATAGTAAAACGATACGAAATCCGGGGCTTCATACACTCAAGACTAGATTTACAATCATTACTTACCTCAAACAAGCCAATTCAAATACCAAGCAAGCCAAGCGATGCTCCAAAAATGCCATCTTGCACGTTCCGACCTTTGAACGGCTCGAAACTAACCAAAAACAACACAAATACATCAAACAATGCTAAAGCAACCAATCCATACCGAAAAGGTCGAATCATTAATCAAAAGCCCAAAATTAGCCAAAAAGCCCAACCCGGGCCCGCATCTCAGAACCCGACAAAATGCACAAAATTTGATAACACATTCAATTATGAGTCCAACCATACTAGTTTCATCCAATTCTGACTCTGAATCGATATTCAAAAGTTAAAAATTCAGTTCATGAAACTTTAAGCAAAAACTCCCAAATTTCACTTTGAAATCATCAATCAAATGCCAAAAGTGAAGATGGACTCATGAAATATAACCAAAACTGAGTAGAGAACACTTACCACAATCCATATGGTGAAAATCGCCTCTAAAATAGCCCAAATCCAAGCTCCCCAACTCAAAATATGACCAAATGAACAAACCCTTATTTTATATATTTTTCTGCCAACTATTCTACCTCGCTTCTCGTGCCAAACAATCTCGAAACTTGCTTTTGATGACTCCAATGGATTTCTTGTGAAATTTTAGTCAAGTTAGGCTCTTGAATCACTCCATTGACCTTATATTGAAGGAGATATGTTGGTTTCAATAGTTGAAAATAGTGCAGATTTTTAAATACGAATTCAGTGGCAATTTCGTAATTAATCTGAAAATCTGGCAACCCAACTCTTAGTAAAATGACCATAAAATCCTCATACGATGTCCTAAATTTGATTATATTTTTTTCTATGGCTTCGTAATTCTGATACGGATCTAATGCTTCAATAAAAACATAAATTGGAGGTCATTTGTTTAATGTAGTACCATTTATGCTTGAGAAACGACATCGAAACATAAAATACGAGCCCAACACAACCGAAACCTATCCGAAACTCACCCGAGCACCTCGGGACCTGTTAAAACATACCAACAAGTCCCATATCATAACACGGACCTAATCGAGGCCTCAAAACGCACATAACAACATCGAAACCATGAATCACACCTTAATTCAAAATCAATGAACTTAAAACTTCCACAACCGATGCCGAAACCTATCAAATCACGTAGGATTGACCTCAAATTTTGCACACAAGTCACATTAGACATTATGGACATGCTCCAACTTTCGGAATTGGAATCCGACCCCGATATCAAAAAGTCCACTTCCGGTCAAACTTTCCAAAATTCCAACTTTCGCTATTTCATGCCAAATTCTACTACGGACCTCCAAATCACAATCCAGATGCGCTCCAAAGTCCAAATCACCCAACGGAGCTAACGAAACCATCCGAAATCCAATCCGAGGACGAATTCTAAAAAGTTAAAACTTGGTCAAACCTATCAAATTTAAAGCTTCTAGCTGAGAATCATTCTTCCAAATCAATTGCGAATAACCTGAAAACCAAAACCGACGATTCACATAAGTCATAATACTTCATACGGAGTGCAAATGCTCAAAACGACTGGTCGGGTCGTTACATCCTCCCCACTTAAACATATATTATCCTTAAACGTGCCGAGAGTTGTTCCAAAAGCCATCAACTCGCTGTATAATCTCACTATGCATATACCCGAGGGTGATCCCACGTCACCCTATCCCATATAGGTCTGATAACACAACATTACTGAAATTTCTTAATCCAACCTAGTCCATAAGTCTTAGAGCCCAGTTTCCAACATCCGGAATTTTCTATAAGATCAGAACCTCGCATTTACACACTGTATAAGTCCGAACAAGCTGTATCAAACCATATCTGTAACCCAAGATGTAATCACATGATATACCACATAACTCAAACACTCATGGCGATAACTCCTAATCACAGTAGCTGCTCAAAACAATCCAATACCGGTAATACACCTCTTAACAAATAAAGCCTTGTTCTAACACTTTCATATACTACCAAAGATGAGAGAAACACGCAGAAACTCATAACCTTTCTTCAGATAAACAAGTCATACAGCTCCTCTTCTCCGACAAGAACTATAGAAGATTTCTAAGCCGGCTTCCAATATTATCCTTCCAACCATGCTGTAACCAATTCTGATAGTATTCATTCTAGGTCCAATGATCTCATCTCATCCAACAAACTTTGCTGACATGACACATCAATACAATCCAAATCCATAACACGTGCAATTTGTGCACCCGATAGCAACATCCCAAATGTACTCAAATCATGAAAAAAAATGACTCAAACGAGAGGACTATCCCGCAGGCTTAACATGTACTGCCGCAACGAAATAGTAAAAATCCATCACACCCCGTAGGACCATAACACGAATCTAACACAAAGGTTCGTACCTCAACATAGTTTTGCTGTAATGTGTACCCCATTCAAACACTAATCCATGGCATATACCTCAAGCCACCTTGCTCAAAATCTATAACCACGCGCAATTCGACATCAAGTACTCAAAGTGCATTACCATAACCATGGAGAAGCAAATGACATAACGCCACACAAAACCCGAAAGAGCATAACCAATACTCCATCCACTAAGCAATACCAAATACTTTTCCCGCTCCAACTCCGCTATAAGACCCAATAGAACCGCACCATATGTGCATATAACCAACAAATCATAACCCCTCCTAACACAGAAGAGTAGCTCATAGATCACTCCAAAACATGAATAAGCTGAACGACAATCAAATGGCACATCCCTCAACAATAGCAGTTCGGAGTCAACAAATTGGACCCGGTGCAGAACACACCTCCATGTTGAGCCTACCAATGAACCACAAATCAGCTATGGTCCCTCACGATTGATAAATAACCCTCCAAAAGTCTACAATGAATGAATCACAACACATGCTAACCTCTGACTAACCTTGGCTACTTTTTACGGTCCACAACCGCGTAACAATCTACTAACGAGAACTCCAAGTCTCCGAATCCATAGAACATACGAATCACCATCTCTGATCTCAACTCCACCGCCTGAATTCCCACACTTCTCCAATTACTCAATCAGCCCACGAGGAGTACTTCTAAAATTCTTCTATGCCACAAAGAAAAATATGAAGTCCAGCAGTCGATCAAACAAGAGAGTGCCGCAATACCAATGAACTGTCCATAACTCCCATACATCGCCCTTTCTAAAATGTATAATCTCAATAAGCCATACCAGTTAGTAATATCATTTACCTAGTCATCTGAAACTGTCCATGCTGCTTAAGAATTTATGACCTTCCTTTCTTAATTGAACCGTGACCTTACAATACCGCATATACCATGTCATCCCATGATAAATATAAGAACTTCATAGTCTACTGCGAGTCACAAGCAACTACTTACTAAACTAGCCAAGAACTTTCCATTTGATCCCATCTTGGAGAAAATCACTATACATCACATGCTCCTCACGCTAGTAGAAGATATACCTCTCTAACCGTGGTAGAAACCATCAAAAACTCTCCGAATCCCATTTGCTCAAAACCCAACCGTCAAGGATGAATCGTTCTAACCCTACAAAGCTACGCAGGTCACCGAAACTCAAGAGCATTGCCACGAAATACCTATAGAAACTCATTACCTCATAAACTCCCAAAGAACTAATCATACCCGTTTCCTTGCCGATACAACCTACTACCAAGCTGTCCTATCTATCCGATTTCCTTCTGAATTGCATTCACATTGACACTTCTCCTTGCCGTAATACCTCAGTCCTCAACCCCGACTCACCACACGAGACCCTAACATAAACAACACTGCCCTAAGGCTCATAAGCCACTGAATGCTCTCTTAAGCACCCTAAAAGTACCACAACCGAGATACCCACTCTGAAGAGACCTTCTATGAATTTCAAGTTGTTTATCTTACTTTCTTGATACTGAAATGTAAAAGCGATGTAATCATATTACGAGCCTCGACACCATCCAATGTAACTCTCAGCTTATAGCCACATACAAACCCGCAAAAATTCTCAATTGCGAAGACTACCTTGACCACAACTCCAGTGTTAGTTTTGCCATCAGCTTCAGGTTCATATACAGTGTATTGTGATTCTTCGAGAGTGGGTATTGGATGTGTGTTGATGCAGGAGGGTAGGGTTATCGCTTATGCTTCTTGTCAGTTGAAGCCCTATAAGAAGAACTGCCCTGTTCATGATTTGGAGTTGGTTGCCATTGTTCACGTGTTCAAGATTTGGAGGCATTATATGGTGTGTCTTGTGAGGTGTTTACTAATCATCGTAGCCTCCAACACTTGTTCAAACAAAAGGATCTCAATTTGAGGTAGCGGAGATGGTTGGAGCTGCTAAAGGACTATGATATTACTATTTTGTACCATTCGGGGAAAGCCAATGTTGTGGCCGATGCTTTGAGCTGGAAGGCGTTGAGTATGGGCAGTCTTGCATTTATTCCTGTTGGGGAGAGACCTCTTGCTGTTGATGTTCAGGCCTTGGCCAATCGGTTCGTGAGGATGGATATTTCGGAGCCCAGTCGGGTATTGGCTTGTGTGATTTCTCGGTCTTCCTCTTTTGATCGCATCGGAGAGTGCCAATATGATGATCCTCATTTGCTTGACCTTAAGGATAGAGTTCAGCACGATGACGCCGGAGATGTGACCATTGGTGATGATGGGGTGTTGAGGATGCAGAGCCGGATATGTGTGCCCAATATGGATGGGCTTCGAGAGTTGATCTTAGCGGAGGCCCATAGCTCACGGTATTCCATTCATCCGGGTGCCTCAAAGATGTACCAGGATCTGAGACAGCATTATTGATGGAGGAGGATGAAGAAAGACGTCGTGGGATTTGTAGCTCGGTGTCTCAATTGTTAGCAGGTGAAATATGAGCATCAAAGACCGGGCGGCTTGCTCCAGTAAATGGATATTCCAGAGTGGAAGTGGGAGCATATCCCCATGGACTTTGTAGTAGGGCTCCCATGGACTTTGAAGAAGTTCGATGCTATTTGGGTAATTGTGGATCGATTGACCAAGTCCGCACACTCATTCCTATTTGCACTACCTATTCTTTAGAGCGGATAGAAGAGATCTATATCTTAGAGATTGTTCTCTTGCATGGTGTCCTAGTTTCCATCATTTCAGATAGGGGCACTCAGTTTACTTTGCAGCTTTGGAGGGCCGTGCAGAGAGAGTTGGGTACTCAGGTCGAGTTCAGCACAGCTTTTTACCCTCAGACGGACGGGCTGTCCTAGCGCACTATTCAGATATTGGAGGACATGTTACGCTTGTGTGATTGACTTTGTTGGTTCATGGGATCAGTTTCTACCGCTTGCGGAGTTTGCTTATAACAACAGTTATCAGTCGAGTATTCACATGGCTCCATACGAGGCTTTATATGGGAGGCGGTGTAGATCTTATTTGGTTGGTTTGAGCCCGGTGAGGCTAGACATTTGGGTACAAACTTAGTGCAGGATGTTTTGGACAATGAGAAGGTGATTCAAGAGAGGCTTCGTACAGCGTAGTCGAGACAAAAGAGTTATGGTGACAGGAAGGTTCGTGATGTGTCCTATATGGTTGCGGAGAAGGTTCTGCTGAAGGTTTCACCGATGAAGGGTGTTATGAGATTTGGGAAGAAGGGTAAATTGAGTCCTCGGTTCATTGGGCCTTTTGAGGCGCTACGGAGGATTAGGGAGGTAGCTTATGAGCTTGGTTTTCCACCGAGCTTGTCGAGCGTACATTCGATATTTCATGTTTCTATGCTCCAGAAGTATATTGGGGATCCGTCTCATGTTCTGGATTTCAGCACGGTTCAGTAGAGGGTGATTTGACCTATGAGGTAGAGCCAACAGCTATTTTGGAGCGTCAGGTTCGAAAGTTGAGATCAAAGGATATAGCTTTAGTGAAAGTGCAGTGGAGAGGTCGGCTCATGGAGGAGGATACCTGGGAGACCGAGCAGGAGATGCAGAGAAGATATCCTCACCTATTTGAGGCTTCAGGTATGTTTCTTGACTCGTTCAAGGACGAACGTTTGTTTAAGCGGGTGAGGATGTAACGACCCGTCTGGTCGTTTCATGAGTTACCGCTCCGTTTCCCCTATTTCTGCTTCATTACATGTTTTTCAGCTGTATTTCATCGCATTGTGTGGGTTAGTTTGGGTTCGGAGTAGTTTTGTAGAGAAGTGAGACACTTAGTCTCTTAAGTTGGCCTTTCAGTTGGAAAAGTCAACTGAAAGTTGTCTTGTGGGTAAACGATCTCGAAATTTTGTCTTTATGATCCGAATAGCTTCGGGAGGTGACTTGGGACTTAGGAGCATGATCGGAATGGGTTTTGGAGGTCCGAAGTAGATTTAGGCTTGAATTGGCGAAATTGGAATTTTGGCATTTTCTGATTGATAGGGGAGATTTTGATATAGGGATCGGAATGGAATTCTGGAAGTTGGAGTAGGTCCATTGTGTCATTTGTGACGTGTGTGCAAAAATTCAGGTCATTCGGACGAGGTTTGATAGTCATTTTGATCGAAATCGGAATTCGAAAGTTTTTGGAGTTCTTAGGCTTGAATCCATGGTTGATTTGATGTTTTGATGTTATTTTGAGTGTTCCAAAGGTTGGAACAAGTTTGAATGATGTTATGGGACGTGTTGGCATGTTTGGTTGAGGTCCCGAGGGCCTCGGGTGAGTTTCGGGTGGTTGAACGGATCAAATTCATGTTTGAGAAGTTGCAGATTTTCCTTCAGGTCTGTTGCAGACATTTGTTCTTCGCGATCGCATAGAAGGGTCCGCGATCGTGTAGGCCATGGGGGGAAGAGGTGCAATTTGTTCAGTGCGATCGCGAAGGTCAGTATGCGACGAGATTGGTTGAGAGACTGTTTTCGCGAACGCGTGGTCAATGTCGCGTTCGCGTAGGAGAGAAGGAGCTGGTGTGACGTGGCGAGGTTGTTCTATGCGATCGGGTGGGTTGGACCGCGATCGCGTAAGTTAGCATAGGAAGAGCTCCACAATCATGTGGGTTTATTGTGATCGCGTAAGGTTAAATGAGGTCAGTCACCTTTTGTGCTTCGCGATTGCGAGGCATTTTCCGCGATCGCGATTAAGGAATTTTAAATCGCTGGGCAGAATGTTTAAAAGGCCATTTTTGCGATTTTTGGTCATAGTTCACCATTTTTTAGTCGGTTTTGGAGCTTCTTGGGGGAAATTGAATAGGCATTCAAGAGAACTTCCTTGAGGTAAGATTATTGAACCTAAAAACTCGATCTTATGTTGATTCTTACTTGTTTAAACATGGAATTTGTAGAATCTAAAGCCTAAAATTGGGGAGTTAGGGCTTGAAATTTAAGACTTTGATTTGAGGATTTGAGGGGTCGTTTTTGATCAGATTTTGATGTATTTGATATGTATGAACTCGTGAGAGTGTAAGGATTTTAGTTTTATGATTATTGTCGGAATCCGAGGTGTGGGCCCGGGGGTCGGGTTTGGCCAATTTCGGGATTATTGATGTAAATTGGTTATTTTTGTGTGGGTTTTGTTCCTTTAGCGTATATTGATGAGTATATTCTGGTTTTGGATAGATTTGGAGCATTCGGAGGTCGATACGAGAGGCAGGGACATTGCGGGCTAGAAGTTGGACCGGATTGAGGTAAGTAGTGATTGTAAATGTTGTCCTGAGGGTATAAAACCCCGGATTTCACATCGTTGTGCTATATTGAGGTGATGCACACGCTAGATGACAAGCGTGGGGTCATGCACCATTGGGGATTGTGACTTGGTCCATCACGTACGTCTATTAAGTCGCGTATTTAAACTGGAAACTGTTTGTTACTATTATGTTTTGGAAAGTATTACTATGTTTGGGGCTGAATGCCATGTTTGGGCCTTGTGCCGACTGTTTTGGACCCTTAGGGTCTTTTTACTATTATTCCTCACTGTTTTGACTTCATACTTGTACTCAGCCATGCTACATTCTACTGTTTTCATAACTCAGCCGTATTTACTATGTTTTAATATTTTAAATGATACTTGGTTCAATTTGGTTTTAAGGCATGATTCTTGGTTTCGTTGTTGTTTTCGCATTTTGAGAGTTCGAGCAAGTCCGTATTATGCTTACAAACCTTTTAGTGCCTTTGGACGGGGTCCCGAGTGTGAGTTTCGGACCTGTCAGAGCAATATGGAAGAAACAGAAAATTCCCAATTCTGGTTTCTTTCGTCGCGAACGCGAAGGGACCATCGCGTTCGTGTAGAAGCAGTTGGGACTGGGGTAAATGTGCTACGCATTGGCGATAGCTAGTCCGCTTTCACGAAGGTCTGGGGACAATGATCTTCGCATTTGCGTGAGGCGACTCACATTCGCATACAATAACTGGGTTGGGCTGGGGCCGCTTTGTTCTTCGCGTTCGCGAAGGGTAGGCCGAGCCAGTGTCCGCGTTCGCGAGACCTTGGTCGCGATCGCAATGAAGGGTCTTCATGGGGCCTGAGTCATTTGCCTTCGCAAACCCGAGGCCTCTTTCGCATTTGCGAAGAAGGAGGCAGCGGGGCAATGAGTTTTAAAATCGGGACTTAGGAAATTTTGGGGTCATTTATTACACTCTTAGGCGATTTGAGAGCTCTTAAGGAAGGGATTCTGACCTAGCTTTGTAAGGTAAGTAATTTCGACCTAATGTGAGTTTAATACATAGTTTATGGGTACATTATAACATGTAAATTAGTGAAAATAATGGGTTTAGGTGAAAACCTAGGTTTTTGATAAAAATGATATTTAACCACAAAATTTGTTATGGAATTTAGTAAAAATCATATATTTATGTTCCTAAGGTTATGGGTAACAATTTTCTTTAAAAATTTCTGGAATCTGAGCATGTGGGCCCGGGGTGAATTTTAGGAATCATGCAATTTGGGTTGGTTAATCAGTTTAATGGTGGAAATATGAACTTTGGGCATAGAATGATTAGTTTATGTAATGTTACTAGTTTCGAGTCATTTGGCGTCAAATTTGGAGGTTTGAGCGCGTTCTTGAACTGGAAAGTAGGCTTTGAGACGAGGTAAGTCTCCTTTCTAACCTTGTAAGAGGGAATTTACCCCATAGGTGAGTTAAATACATGCTTGAACCTATTTGTGGGGGCTACGTACATACGAGGTGACGAGAGTCCGTATATAGCTACTAGTATACTATTGTCCGGGTAATTTAGGATAAGTATCATGCTATAGTTGGAATGTTGTGTCCTTACTTTCTAATATAATTACTTAAACCATGTTAGAAATTTATAAAAGAATTGTATGAGATTAAATTCACTTACTTGAAGGTTTGTATGAGATACTTGACTGTAAATGAGAAATTTATGCTTTCTTGAAAATAAATTGTTGTTTGTGGATCGGGCCGAGCGCCTCGGTAGTAAATAGCTGCATCTATGGTTTGCCCCGTTCGACCCTCCGGCAGTACACATTTTAATACTATGTTGGACCGGGCCGTACGTGCCACGAACCTAGTTCTCCCTCCGTGAATTGTCGTTACGGATCCTAGTCCCTACGACTAGGTAAGCCTAAGCAATTGCGGAAAAAGGAAATAAAATAAAAAACTAGCAAATTTCGAGTAAAAGCATAAATAAAGAGTTTAGAAATGACGCTCGGCATATACAATAGATGCTCACAATACTGAAAGCAACTTCCCAAAACCTGGAATCTCATGAATCACAAACTAGAGGAAATACGAAATGTTCTACTCCAGAAGTCTACACAAAGTAAGTACAAAAGTTCTATAGCTAAAAGAGGGAATAGAGAGGGACTCCTCGGTCTGTGGACGCGACAGATATATCTTGAAGTCTCTGAGAATCGCCTCGCCTCACAGATAGTGTGGCTGAGCCAAAGAACCTGGATCTGCACACAAAAAACATGTGCAGGAAAGGGCATGAGTACACCACAACAGCAACTACTAAGTGCCAAGCCTAACCTCGATCGGGTAATGAAGAGGAAGGTTAGGGCCCTACTGGTTATATATATAACAAGGTAAGCAGTATGAAACGAAGCAGTATGATTAAAGTGCTAACTATCGATAAAGAATAAAAGCACAGAAAGAATATAACTCTGTACATAGAGATAGCAACAAGGGGATCTACCGGGATATCATCCCGTAGTCCCAAACGTAAATGTGCAGGGGGATCTACCGGAATACCGATCCGTAGTCCCAAAGTAAATATCTAATATAGGGGAATCTAGCGGGTGCTGTCCCCTAGTCCCAAATATAAATATGTAGGATCTACCGGAATACCGATCCGTAGTGCCAAAGTAAATATCCAATACAGGGGAATCTATCGGGTGCTATCCCGTAGTCCCAACTATAAATGTGCAGTGGGATCTACCAGAGTACCGTTCCGTAGTCCAAAAGTCAACATGCAGGGGGATCTACCGGAATACCGATCCGTAGTCCCAAAGTAAACACACAACAGTCTCAAGAAAGAATCTATAGTTCTATTCAAGTTCATACCAAGAAAAGCAGAGATTTCTATTCTAAACATGCTGAACAACATTCAAGTAAATAGTTTAAGAAGATAGTACAGTTAAGTCACTTAAGCATGCTTACCTAAGCTAAACAGTAGGCTTTAAATACAAGTAGTGTTCAACAAAATGGAAACACAGATACTTACTTAGTGAAAATAGGGGTTTTCAATAATTAGCATGTGTAGGCACTCGTCACCTCACGTACACGACACTCATATAACAACAGAACAAAAATCCTAAGGGGAGTTTCCCCCACACAAGGTTAGGGAAGCCACTTATCTCGAACCAGCTCAAATCAACTCAAAATCACGTTCTTACCACGAGTATCCGACTCCCAATGTCTCAAATTTATTCAAATTAATTGCATAATGTAAATATAACTTCAAGTAACTAATTTAGCTAATTAATTCGAAGCTAACACGTGAAATTATGAAAGTCGCCCAAAAAGTCCCCTAGGCCCACGCCTCGGAATCGGGTAAAATTTACAAATTCAGAACACCCGATCACTCACGAGCACACTCGAACAAAAATCATCAAAATCTGAACACTAAAACCCGATCAAAACCCAAACACTTGGTTGGGGAACTTTTTCACATTTCTCTCAATTTTTTCACCCCAAATCCGAAATTAAATGACAAAACTAAGATTATATTGACGGAATACAACTAGAAAGGGTTAAGGAATTGTTACCCACTGATTTCCTCTTCAAAATCCTCCCAAAATCGCCTTACCCCAAGCTCCAATTGATTTTCCAAATTAAGAACTTCAACCCTCGATTTTTCATATTTTTTCCATGCGATTTCCGCTTCTGCGACCATGGGACCACACCTGCGGCCCCGCTTCTGCGTTGGGGACTCGCACCTGCAAGTTTTCATTAAACGGTCATAGCCAGCACATACGCTTCCTTCTCCGCAGATGCGGTTCGCTTCTACGGTCCAATAACTGCATCTGCGGTCACTGGCCAACAGTGCCAGAATCGTACTTGCGACTCACTCCACCGCACCTGTGGTGCTGCGAAAACACCAAAAGCAGCAGCCTTCAGATTTTGCCTAAGTCCACAATCACCTCCGTTAAGCATCTGAAACTCACCCGAGGCCCCCAGGACCTCAACCAAACATACTAACCAATCCTAAAACATCATACGGACTCATTCCAATCCTCAAATCACATCAAACAATGCTAAAACCACGAATCACCCTCCAATCCAGACCTAAAGAAATTGAAGCTTCAAGAAACCTACAACCGATGCCGAAACCAACAAAACCAAGTCCGATATGCCCCAAATTTTGCACACAAGTCACATTCAACACCATGAAGCTATTCCAACTTTCGAAATCAGATTCCACCCCTGATATCAAAATCTCACTATCGAACCGGAAACTTCAAAAATTCAACTTTTGGCATTTCAAGCCTAAATAAGCTATAGACCTCCAAAACATAATCCGAACATGCCCCTAAGAGCAAAATCACCAAACAGAGCTAACGAAACCAACAAAATTCCATTCCAAGTTCATCCTCACACTGCTCTGACTACCGTCCAAATTCTAAAGCTTAAGCTCTCATTAGGGACTAAGTGTCCCAAAACACTCCGAAACTCAAAACGAATCCTTACGGCAACTCATAACAGTAGAAACAAATACAAGGAAAGCAGTTAATAGGGGATCGAGGCGTTAATTCTTAAAATGACCGGCCAGGTCGTTACATCCTTCCCCTCTTAAAACATTCGTTCATACTCGAACGAGCATAGAGACATACCTGAAGTAGTGAAAAGATGAGGGTAACGGCTGCGCATATCCTGCTCGGTCTCCCAAGTCGCCTCCTAGACCGGCTGACCCCGCCACTGAACCTTCACTGATGCAATGTCCTTTTACCTTAGCTTTCGAACCTGCCTATCCAATATCGCCACTGGCTCCTCAACATAAGATAGATCCTTGTCCAACTGGACTGAACTAAAATCCAACACGTGTGACGGGTCACCGTGATACTTCCGGAGCATCGAAACATGAAATACCGGATGAACTCTTGCCAAGCTAGGAGGTAAGGCAAGCTCATAAGCAACCTCCCCAACACGTCGCAATATCTTAAAAGGACTAATAAACCTCGAACTCAATTTCCCTTTCTTCCCAAATCTCATAATTCCCTTCATAGGCGAAACCCGAAGAAAGACCTGCTCTCCAACCATGTAGGAAACATCATAAACCTTCCAGTTCGCATAACTCTTCTGTCTGGATTGGGCTGTACGGAGTCTATCCTGAATCACCTTAACTTTCTCCAAAGCATCCTGAACCAAGTATGTGCCCAATAATCTAGCCTCACCCGGCTCAAACCAACCCACCGGGGACCTACACCACCTACCATACAAGGCCTTATACGGTGCCATCTGAATGCTGGACTGATAACCTTTGTTGTAGGCAAACTCCACTAGTGGCAAGAACTAATCCCAAGAACCTCCAAACTCCATCACACACGCGCGGAGCATATCCTCAAGAATCTGAATAGTGCGCTCGGACTGTTCCGTCCGTCTGGGGTGAAATGATGTGCTCAACTCCACTCGAGTACCCAACTCATATTGTACGGCCCTCCAGAACCGTGATGTGAACTATGTAACTCTATCTAAAATAATGGAAGCCAGAATACCATGCAAACGAACAATCTCCCGTATATAAATCTTCGCCAACCGCTCCAAAGAGTAGATAGTACACACAGGAATGAAGTGCGCGGACTTGGTCGGCCGATCCACAATCACCCAAATGGCATCGAACTTTCTAATTGTCTGGGGGAGTCCCACTACAAAGTCCACGCTGATCCGCTCCCACTTCCACTGAGGAATCTCTATCTGCTAAAGCAAACCACCCGGTCTCTGGTGCTCATACTTTACCTGCTGAGAGTTGAGGCACCGAGCTACTAACCCAACTATATCTTTCTTCATCTGCCTCCACCAATAGTGCTATCTCAAATCCTGGTACATCTTCGCGGCACCCAGATGGATGGCATACCGCGAACTATGGGCCTCCCCTAGAATCAACTACCGAAGCCCATCAACATTGGGTACACAAATCCGACCCTACATCCTCAATACCCCGTCATCACCAATGGTCACATCTCTGGCATCACCATGTATCACCTTGTCCTTGAGGACAAGCAAATGAGGGTCATCAAACTAACACTCCCGGATACGATCAATCAAGGAAGACCGAGAAATCACACAAGCAACGACAGGACTAGGCTCCGAAAGATCCAATCTCACAAACTGGCTGGCTAAGGTCTGAATCCATCACTATGGGCCTCTCCGCTGCTGGTAGATAAGCCAAACTCTCCGCCCGATAACTCAAAGCATCCGCCACAACATTGGCCTTGCCCGGTGATACAAGATAGTGATATCATAGTCCTTCAGCAGCTCTAACCACCTCCTCTGGCGCAAATTAAGGTCCTTCTGATTGAACAGATGTTGCAAACTCCGGTGATCAGTATAAATCTCGCAAGGAACGCCGTACAAATAATGATGCCAGATCTTCAAGGCGTGAACAATAGAAGCTAACTCGAGATCATGGACAGGATAATTCTTCTCATGTACCTTCAACTATCTGGACGCGTAGGCAATCACCCTACCATCTTGCATCTGTGAGCATGTGATTTTTGCCCTATACAAAATACTCCTATAAAATCCCAAGAAAATAGATTTTTTGGTTAATTATTTGCCATTTTAGGAACTTTTGTAGAATTTTATTAAATTGTTGGCAATTTTGTGCATGTTTAAGTTTTATTTAAATCATAAAAAAAAAATCAAAAATACCATGTATTGTATTTAGGTTTTGTTTTTGTTTTTACTTTCTTAGGACTAATCAGTAATTATTTATTTTATAGAAATTTGAAAATCACAAAAAATAACTCATTTTTACATTTTTGCCTTTTAATTTATAGTTTATTGATTTTTCTCTTTTAATTTGGAATCAAGTAATTTTTATAAATTTTTGTAATTAGGTAATTAATTTAACTTCACATTTTTAGATTAATTTAGGTTATAAATTTAATTTAGGATTTCTAATTAAAAAAAAGGAAAAGAAGAAAAGGAAATAAGAAAAGGGATTTGTTTTGAATTTGGGCCAGTTCAAATCCATTCCCAAACTGGCCCAAATCACATTTTTATTACCCATTCCGCCTCAGCCCAGCTCCCCATACCCGGTCCAGTGCCCCCCAGTCATCCAAACAATGTCGTTTTGCCCCTAACTAATCCTAGCCATTGGATCGTTTTGATCCAACGACTCGCAACTCAACCCTCATATCCCTTAAAAATGTCAGACCTTTCCCCCCAAACCCTAGAGAACACTATCAGAAAACCCCTTATCCTCTCTTTCATCTCCGCCCATCGCCGTCACTGGAAATCGCCCACGCCGGCGGCGATACCCCAAATACTACCATTTTAACACCACAGTATCTACATTTCCAAACCTCCCATTAGTTTCTTTCAAATCACCACCAAGAATCTCAGAATTCAAATTTGATATTCATGCCAAAAACCCTAGGTGTTCCAAATCCACCCAAACTTACACCCTATAACCATCAAGCCTCCCTAAACTCAAAACCCTTGGCAATTTCCCCGAACAACCTTTGGAATTCGTCGAATTGGGGATCTAGAATTGGACCTAATTTCGGAATTGGGATTTTGTTGAAGTTTTCTGCTCGTCGTGGCTCGAGGCTTGCCCTGATAGATCATTCTTGACTAGAGTGGTCATTAGGGTCAGTTTCAAGCTTCGTCGAAGCATCTCGAGCTAGACCATGGCTTTCATCTCTGATTCCCTTGGTCATATGCTCTCCGGCTTTGGTCAGTTGATTCATCCCTGTTTTATTTTGTCTCCGTCTCCTCTGATTCATTCTTTTTTTTAATCTCTTTCCTGCTCAATTAATTTCTGCTTGCATGGTAGGTTAGAGTATTTAACAGGCATGCTGCTTTTGTTTTTTTTTTGTTGTTATTGTTTAAATTAATTTAATTGTTAAAACATTTTAGTATACTTTAGTTTAGGGTCAGTTACAACCCGCATCGTTTAGTTCAATTCCCTTTGTTTATTAAAATCACCTAGTCTTAAGGTTTTATTTTGTTTAAGTCCATTAGATCTTGATGCCTAGGTCTCTTTTGGGTTGTTCGGTTCATTCTTGTTTGGGCAGGACGAGCCCATGGGTTTGGTTTGGGTCTTGGTTATGTTTGACCCATGAGTGATTCATTTTGGATATAAATACAGGGGTGTCAAAGGGTGTTTTGGGTATTTGAGGGCTGCGGGAATATTTTCTGTTATGAGAAGCTTCTAGAGGATAAGGTTTGGCTGGCTTGTCAAGAGATAAGGAAGGGCTTAGATATTTTTAAGGGGTTAAGGGATAAAATGACTAAGAAAAACAAGGGGTAAAAGGGATAATTGAGACAAGAGGAAAGCTGAATAATGCTGCCCTAAGGTTGGCCTATAAGAGGACCTTTTAATCATTCTATAGGGTAGAGATTAGAACACTTAAAAAAATAGAAACGGCTGAAAACCATTTTCTGAAGAAAACTATTATAGATTGGAGCTTGGTTTTTCTTCCTGGGGCTTAAAAGGGTTTAGAGTTGGTCCTTCTTGGTATTCTCTGGTTTTCCAAGTTGAAATATGGCCGGTCATTGAAGTTGTTGGTTGATTAGCACTGCTGTTTAATTGCTGCTTCTGTTTTGCCTGCTGTATCTGCTCATTTTCAGAAATTTACTTTACCTTTGGCCGATTTTGCTGTAAACAGGTATGTAGCTGAACATTTTCTTTGCCATGAATCATAAACATGAAGTTTTGAACCATTTGCTGCCTCGCTCTCAATGTCGTGTGACTATGTGAATTGATTTTTAGATTTTGATACTTGTTTTGCTTTGTTCTGTTTTTCGTATGTCTTCTTTTAGTAAGTTGGAATTTGGCCTTAAATGTATGTATTAATTACCCCATTTCATGTATGGTTCAATCTGTAATGAATTTGAAATTTTAGTTTAATTCTTACTGTCAATAGCCATTTAAGCTCTATGATTGGTACTCATTGTTTCAAACAATCTGTATTCATTTCCATCTTTAAGTCATGGTTCTTTGTAATTAAATTGTGAAGGTAGCCAATTCTGGTAACGTTAAAGTGGACAGATTGTTCAGCCAACTTTGTGAAATTGTTGGTGTTGTACGTGTGTTTGGGCCTGTGCCATTATCTAGTCTTTTGTAATTGGTTATCCTACTGTGTATTGGGCCTAACCATATTTATGCCGCTACTGTCAAACTCTGTTAACTGGAGTTCCTTGACTCCAGTGATAAGGCAGTGTCACTCGAATGTGGGTCGTTTGCCAAAATGCACGCGGGCTAACCCCAGTCGGCCCATTTGTCTTATCATTGTTTTGATTAAAGTCAGTAGAGGCCATCATTAATTAACCAACAATTTCAATTCTCTAAAACCCTTTTGTGGACAATTTCCTGTAAATTGATTAAATTTATGTGAAAACTAGAATTATATAAATACCAATCCCTTTAAACACCACTCTACCCAATTATTTATTTCCGTAATCCCAGGCTTCCACACGATTTTTAACTTCAACAAACAAAACAATTCATGAACATCGTAGTTTGCTTTAGGCGCGCATTCAAGTTATTACAACTACGGGTACAATTTCCGTGACGTGGTTGTGATACCTAGTCTTAATTTAGGTAACAATAGGAGCACCTTTAGTTTGCCTTTAAAATATATAACCCTTTTCTTAAAATAATTTGAGGTGTGCCATGCTTAAAACTTATAAATCATGGCCCTCATAAATTAGATTAAGAGACTAATTGTTATAGAAAAGTTTGAGGTGCCATAAACAAATTAAATCATCCATGGCCCTCACAAATGTTGTTGTTGAAAGTTGAACCTTCGTAGTTGCTTTAGGTGCGTTTTATAATTAAATCATCATGACTACGGGTACGGTTCCCGCGACGTATTTGTGATACCTAAATTCCAAAATCCGGGGTTACATTTATGTGACCAGGCCATAATAACTAATAATTTTAAATAAATTAAACATGTTGTAGATCGTGGGTACGGTTCCCGTGACACGATTCGCTATGTGTATCAAACAAACAAGTGTAAGACAATCGTAACTGTATGCGGCGAAATCAGAGGACTTAATTTCTCGCTATCAAGCCAGTTCGGAAGAATGCCTCAAGGCCCCGAGGACGCGGAGTCATGACCGAGTCCGCTCCCTCGGGGATCGTCAAGGCCTGACTCAAAGAAGACAGAGGTCAAGGCCGGAATAGATGGGGAAGTTCCCAAGGCACACGGCTAAGTCTGACAGAGACGGCGTATCCAGAGCCTATGCCGAGGCGTCGCGTCTAGTCATCCAATCTCCATACTTTACAGCTAGTGTATGTTGTATTATAGCCGGTTTCCCCTCCTATATATTCCCCTCCTATATAAAGGGAACCCACACTACTTTGTAAGGACCTGATGTTGCTCCAACTACTCTCCACAGTATCAATAATATCTCTCTCTCTCTCTCTTTTCTCTAACTTACTCGCTCAAATCTACCCTTGGCATTTATTACTTTCTTGTTCTTCATTTATTACTTAGTGTTGGTCATAAAGAGCTTCATTTGATCATATTTCAACTGTTATTCCGTTCCCGACTACCCCCGATATCTCGGGATCGAGCCCCCAATAGCTCGAGATCGAGCCCAAATATTGGCCTCGAGGTCCTCCCTCGACCAGTCCGAAGCCAAGGCAGTAAGTCCCTCGGTTTGCTTGTTGCCTCATTTTAGCTCATAATCTATCGCTAAACATCGCATTCTTAGCATCATCTGCTCTAATAACTAGCATAAAAATAGATCACGTATTTTTAGAATCCCATTTTATAAATTTAATTGTTGTTACCATTTTCACGGTAAACAGTTTGGCGCCCACCGTGGGACTAAAAATAATAGCGATTATTTTCTTGTTGGTTCCATTACAAAAACGCAAGTTATCTTTCACACTTTTTCTTGTCCAAGATCTCTTGATTTCAGGTCAAAATGTCTGGCTCGGTAAACAGAGTCGAGAATGATAACCTCGAAAACCACGGGGAAAAAGGCGTGGCTGTTTCGACTGTCGGAACGCAACCACAGAATCCCAATGATGCGCTCGGACCGATTCTAACGTATGCGGATTCACAGGATGCGCAACAGGTCGATGAAACCTCACACACCGACAAAATCATAAAGCATGGCAACCAACTAGAAGCCCGAAAAACCCCGGCTCGGGAAGCGCAGGAAGTTAGTCTTCATATTATTTTTGAAATGTTGCAGGCACAACAATTGGACTTCACTCAGTTACAAAGCCAACCGAAGACTCTCAGCACAGCGGCACCGAAAACGACTCCCCCTACCGAACAAGTACCCGAGAGATCAAGAAATAATGGATCGCTAGCCGACCCTGCCATATAAAAATTGCTCGGGGATCTCTCCAAAAGGATTGAATCAGGTTCATGGAAGTCCGTGCACCGGCCGTTCCCCGAGGAAGTGGCCCCGGAATCCATCTCAAAGAAGTCCAGAACGCCAGAACTCCCTAAGTACAACGGGACCTCGGATCCCAACGAACACATCATCGCCTATACGTGCGTGGGAAAAGGCAACAACCCAAAAGATGATGAGATAAAGGCGCACGCCGGTGCCATTAATACAACGACGAGAAAGCCCGACGCATCCAGGGCCGAGCAAAGGGAGAATGAAACGCTACGGGAAGTCGCACCTCATTCGCCGATGGAACAAACGGGGTTACCCCCGGTCTCGGATGATTGGATAATACAGGCCTTCACTCAATGCTTAAACAAATCGAGCCTAAAGATTTCAGGGCGGTTCAAACAAAGCTTGATCAGGTACCCAGCCAAGACCTGGTCGGATGCCCGTACCCGGCACCAGTCGCAAACCAGGGTCATGAATGACCATCCGGAAGCCTCCCTGGGCTCAGCTTACCCAAACAGGCTCCTAGCAAAGAAACTAATGCCAAACAAAGCGAGGTACCACCCGTGCGCCACAGACAGGAGGAACGCCTCGAGATGCAACCTATCTAGCGATGATCGGAGAATGGCCCGAGGTCAATATCCTTGAGGAATTGATAGGAAAACCAGGTTCGACGAGGTCGCATGGCCAGCAAGGGTGCCTCACCCACTGGAGTACAATTTCCACATCACTATACAAAGCATCGTGCTCGCCGTAGGTGAAACCTGGGACGTCAAATGGCTCGGACCGATGTGGTAGAATTCCTCTCAAAATAATCGCAGCGTGGCGCCGGAACTACATAGCAGGTGCGGAAGCGGGGCCAAAGGTAGCCACCAGCTTCGAAGGAAAGATGCCAAGCCGCTCGAAAAAAATCACCGCCGAGAACTGACGAGCGACCGAATTCAAGTTCAGTCCCCAGTACGGAAGGCACCCAGGAGGAACGAAACAAGCGGGCCGTAACACATCACCACGATGATGGTGGAACGACGACCCTTTCCGGGAACCTGTGAAAGGGAGAACAAAATTACTCGATACTGGAGGAAGGCCGATTTGGGGATATACTCCCGGGGATGACCTTGCATTCAGCAGAAAAGGTATCGAGATCTCGTCTCAACCTCACGACAATGCGGTGGTAACCTTCTTCCTCACTCAATCCATTTAAAAACATGTGCACACGAGTGCAGGTGGTCCGATCAGCACTATCAGGCCAAGAATGATGGGGCGGCTCGGACCGTCGGGTCAAAACACAACCACTTCTCGAATCTTTGACAAATTCGAAACGGCGATCAATACGACAAGGAGAAAGACCATTCTCTCAAGCATGACCGGCCTAGACCTAAATGCCGAGTTTCATGCCATCAAAGGAGGTACAAGGCACAGACGCCTTATTCAGATGACCTCGGGCGCATAGCTCGAAGATAGGGTCGTCCCCACTTCGCCGAAAAGATGAAAATTCCACGCAAGGGATGGAATTAAAACCATCGGCAGGAAGCGATATTCCGCATCACACGACACACCGCCGACACCAATATCTCCACTCTCGAAAGAGGTGAAGGCTAAGAGAACCACTTCATCGGCCAAAGCCCTATCAAACGCAGCGGAGGGCTGCATTAGAATTTACACCCCGAAATAGCAGGAACATACCAGATCTCGGAGCATCACCTACATACCCCGCGGTAAAGGAAAACTACCTCCCTCCTTCGATATTTTTCACTAACTTGTATGCCGACACCGAACCAGGGTGTTCGGAAGTCCTAACTCTACCCGGAGACCTCAAGGCCTTAACAAAACCCACCGCGCTCTTTCCCCTCGGCCGGACTACCGCCCTAAAGAGGGTCTCGCCAGGAAAGTTCTTAGTAGAGCAATGTACCCCTGAGGAGGTCCGACAAGATCACCAGCTTTCTTCTGCAATCAAACGATGAAGGACACCCACCCCCCCCCTTCGAAGGCGCCGTCCATTCGGGAGGGCCGAGGAACGGCAGACTGAGCTTCGATAGGGAATCATGTACCGAACCAAACTGCCCAAGGAGCCGCGCCCGCACGGACCGAGCCCACGATAATGAAATAATGTGTATTTACACCAAGCAATAAAAGAATATATTTCGGCATCTCGTACTCTAGAAAAGGGAACTTCAACATGCTCTCGATAGGGATCCCGCCACCAAATACATCCCGAAGTACTCAAAGACTTGGCGTCGACAACTTGACAACCGCACGAACCCTAGGTCGGAACTCCGGGCTCACAAGGCCCCAACAAGGCAACTCCGAGCTCACGAATGATGGCCTTTGAGCCTATGAAAACTCGATGACTCGGAGACTGCCGTCAATCGCCAAACACTGGAAAACCTGAAACTGTAAGACCCCAAGCGTGTAGACTCGGTATAACCAGACCTATTCTAATAACAACAAAAACTGTAAGACCTCAACAGGCATGACAAACTGTAAGACCTCAACAGGCATGACAAACTGTAAGACCTCAATAGGCATGACAAAACTGTAAGACCTCAACATGCATGAAAATTTTTGTAAGACCTTTCTACAGGTATAAAGCTTGATCTCGATGTTTAGGCTATACGTCGCATTTGTAAGAATCCCGAAAGGGCATACCCTCGGTATAGACGCCTAAACTATCACTCGGGATCAAAATGGCTCCGGTCAAACACATATGACTACGATCAAAATGGCTGCTCCAGCCAAATTAACACGACTCGGGGATGCCCGACTGTTGCTAACAAAATCACAGGCCATTACTTCGAATATACTTCGAAAAGAACCGGTTAAAACAGGCTTCCCTCAAATAGGCAAACGAGCTTCGGCCATGTCAGCTCCAAATCACAAGGCTTTGAGATACTCAGCCTAAGAGATAAGATCCTTCCGAGGTGCTCGAACATCCCCGCTAACGACTCGAAATCGAGGTTTTCCAGAACCAACGACGGGTCAGGCAAAATCATTTCAAAAAGACCTCAACGAGAGGAAAATAAATCCTACAAAAAGCCCATGGGCAAAAGCGTAAGAGCCATTGTCACCAGCCAAACGAGCCTCCAGGCCGCACACTAAAAGGTCACAACGACGAAACAGCGTAAGAGACACCGTCGCCAGCTCGAAAAGTGAAAACTTGAGGATTAAAATGAGCTCGAGTCGTAACCCAATTCGGAGACCGGATCCAAAATAGTTAACTACACATGCCTAAGGACACGGCCTAAGTGCCATTATCGCCAGCCAAACAAGCCTTCGGGCCACACACTTAAAAGGTCGTTACGACCCGAAGCGCAAAAGCCATTGTCGTCCGTATATGCGGACACGAAAGAACTTGAGGGTCAATTAAAGCTCGAGTCGCAACACAACTCGGAGACTGGACCCAAAATAGTTGAAGCGCGAGCGCCCAAAGGCTAGTAATAAGAACAGTCACCATCCGCTCACGCGGGAACGGGAGATTGGAGGTCAGGTATGCTCAAATTTGGGCCTAACTCGAAGACTAGGCCTAAAAAGGTGGCCAAAGCACAAAGGCCCTGACGCCTACTCACGTCAGAAATCGCACTTAAAAAGGTTCGGGCCTATCTAGTAAGTTCCGGATCCATAGGGTCCCCGCCACACGCCGAGAACCAGCTTGCCTGGTCGAAAGCAATGAAAAAAGAGATACAAAAGCGATAAAGCTTCATGTTTTCTCTTATTTACATGCACAAAAGGCGCGATCTCCATCTACAAACATGCTCTACAAATATCAAGTACAAAATGAAGAAGCGGCGAAATCCACGCTCCACTCCAAAAAGGATACAGCCTACCAGCTCCAGATTTACTCTCTATGACGTCAGCAAGAAGGGACCGAGCATCGCGCTCGTCCGCCCTTGCTCGAGCAAATTCCTCCGAGAGAACGAAGCCCCTGGAACCGATCTCCTCGAGTACCTCTCTTCGGGATCTGCAACGGGCATATTCCTCGATCCTCTTCTCGCGACCGAGGGCGCACTTCAACTCGGCTTGGGCATCAGCAGCGTCCGTCATACAAATCACCATCTCCTGATCAGCCTTAGTCCGACTGAATGCTGCTTCAGCTCGTGCATCGATTATCTCAACCCTGATCCTCGAGAGATCGGACTCAAGCTTCCCGATCATATCCGCTTGGACTGTAGCATTGTTATGGGCCAAGCGGAGTTGGACCTCGAAGGCAAGAACTTTAGCCAAAGCACCCCTCTCCTCCAAAGCTTGAGCCTGCACCAGAGCCCTCAGTTTGCCGCAAGCATTCCGAACACGGTCGACTTCGCCTTTAAGGTACTCCAAGGACTCCATCTTTTTCTGCAGCTAAGATAGGCAAAAGGGTTAACCTTAAGGGCCAAAAGGAGCGAAGCGCTCACTACGAAAGGTTTACTTGCTCCAGCAGATATCTCTCGTAATTCGAGCCCCGATACGCCTCATATCGCCAATACATCAACTCAACCTCCTTATCCTCACTAAGGAGCCTAAGAGACTCTCTCTCGTCCAGAGCTTTCCGAAGCCTGACCCCATGACGTAGCAACTTAGACCTGAGCCTATCAAAGGCCTGCAAAGGAAAAACTTCGTAAGAAAGGAGGACGGGAAATGTGGAAGGACCGCGCTGAAACTCACCATGAAGTGAAGCCGACGGACCCCCTCGAAGGCGGAGCACACTCCTGTTGGTCCCGCCTCCTTGGCCCCGGGGGAACCAACCTTGCGCAAAGAATATTCACTCGAAGGAACCACCATCCCGGAATAAAATGCTTCGGGAACCGCAGGCTCACGCGATGTCCTCTCCTCGGAGGCACGGGCCCATTGAGCCCCCATACAAGCTCAATCACACTACGGGTGCAAATCCCGTTTATCACCCTCATCCTTTGGCTCGGAGCCCGGCGACTCACCCTCCCGGAGGAAAATAGCCTCGCCCAAAGGGACCGCCCGATACCTACGGTGACATAGCCAACACAAAAGAAAAAAGGGAAAAATGTCATCTCAAATACACCAAGACCAAGGTAAAAACAGCGTATGCGCATACCTAGATATTTCACTTCCCATCTTCCACGAGACACAACTCGCCACCTACGCTCATCGCAAGTCGAATGGGTCGCCAACTTCCGAACCTAGCCGGGCAGATCGAGAACTTCACCTGGCATCCATGAAGTTGCTGCAAAAGGGAAGGAAACACAATTACTCAACTGGTTTCCGCTATAAGCTAATCCAAGGAAGCACGAGACACTCCACTCACACGCATAATTCCATTCCTCGGGAAATGGCATGAGCTCCACGGGGATAATGTCCGCCGTTTGGACCCGGACGAGGCGACTGATCCACTCTTGGTCCCCGTCTTCTTCATCATCGACAACGAAGGGCGTGGATGAATGGTACCGCAAGGTTAACAGGCCTCGGTGATAAAAGGGTCGGTACAACCTGACGAGATGGTAGAGCGTGAATTCAAGACCAGCTTTCTCCGCAAAGAACCTCATCATCAACAGCACTTACCAAAATGACGGATGTATCTGCGCCAAAGTGACTCGATACTTCAAGCAGAAATCGAGCACGACCCTATCAAGGGGGCCAAATGCGAAAGGATATAGGTATACGCTCAAGAATCCATCAACAGAGTTCGTAATACTCTGATCCGGGGAAAGCACCCGGAGCGTTATCTCCTCGCTCCATCCGCAGTATCTCCTCACCACCTCCAGATTCTACCTTTTTATCAAAGACACAATCTTGAGAGCGAACTCCTGCGGATCCTGAGCGATGGGATTAGAACTCTCCCCTCCCTGCCAGACCGGCCCCGAAATAGCTGCCATGACTATGGTAGAGTCGACAGGTTTAAGCAAGGATGTGCGCCAACACTTTTTTTGCCTAAAGGGAAGAAGGAACCGATGCCAAGGCGGAAGGATAGCTACCCAATATAATGAGATCTCCCAAAGAAGCAAGGTCACACCACGTATATATGGGAAACAGTGACGATTCGCCTATCCAGAGTGTGAGCCCCTAGAGGCCAGCAGACTCGATACAGCTTCGAGGAAATGCCCGACCCAAGAGGCATCCGTCTACAAGAAGTTAGGCCTCAAGAAGTCAACTGTATTGTCTCACAGAGCTCGAGATGGTACCCGACCTCGTGGTTTTCAAATAAGCACTTCAAGCTCTGCCCACGTGGGGTCAACTTCAGGGAGTCGCCTAAGTACGAACAACCCTTCCTCAGAAGCCTGCCTACAACGCCTCAAAAGGTTATCTGCGCCAAGCTCAAAAGTAAAAGCTCCAAATGCCCGGAATTTATTTTTTCTCCGGTGCCCTATCTCCATGCGACTCGGAGGGCCCGACGACCCGAAACCATGGGACCAATTCAGGCTTGGCTCGAGGTACGGCAATGGGCTCGGAAAAAAGCCATTTTAATCGGTAGAAGATCTGGAAGAACGATCACACCCGAGTTAGATATCAGCAAATCATCAGCAAAGTGAAACATTCAAAGTACTCAAAGTGCGCAAGAATATACAATAACAGAGTAGGTGTCGAAGACAGAAATAAAAAAAGTATCTTTATATTCATAAAATATCCATGTACAACAGCCCCCGAGGGGTCCTTACAGACGATTACAAAAACCTACAGAGGATCTCTACACAAGGCGGAGGGAAGGAAGGATGTACATGCGATGAAACCTGAGAGCTCGGTCCATCCTCAAAGGCCCATCTCCGGTACCAATATCCTCGAGCGCCGCCCCCTCGAGCACGCATCCTCAAGGGAGATTCCTTCGATCGCCATCTCCTTTAGGTTCCCAGCTCAATCCCCCGGGAGGTCCCCGCCGAGGGAAAATATGAAGAAGAGGAAAAGGGGAGGATGCAGAGAAGGCAGAGAAAAGAGACATGGCCCACCAAAGCCAAAGGTTGAAGATCTGGCGGGCCCTAGCCTCTACGACCGGAAGTGCAATTTTATTCCTAAGAAAAGAAATACCAAAGGGATGAAGTGCCACACCAGGCCTAGGTAGGAGAGTGAGCAGCGGTGCATAGTCCGAATGACTGTCTACAGAAAGGGAGAACCAACTCCCCACATGTCATCATCTCGAGCCAACGACAACAGCAACGACGAACATAACAACGACCACAACAGCGACGGGACAACATGGTCGTGATCAATAAAGAGGAACTCCGGCAAGAGACGACAACACAACCAAGGGAGCTCTGCCTAACGACCTTGAGGCCATGGGCCCCAAAAACAATACCCAAAGATAGAAAAAACAACGCCAAGGCACCCTCATTTGTAAGGGGTAACGACACGGTCATCGAGGCTTTAAGAGATTGTCCGACGGACGCAATTAATGCGTTCTTGAAGAACTGAATCGACGGCGGTACTCACCTTGGGGAACGGGAATCGGAGGTGCATTGAATGATGTCAAAATGCACAAGTTCATAAGACACCTTGGTTGCCACAAAAGCTTGCGCCACAGGTCGCATCATTGGTGTGACGTCACCATAAGAAGATCGAGGAGTCAGGTGTCAGAATCATTTCCCATCGCTTCGTTCTGAGAAACGCGGAGACTATCTGTATGCGACAAAATTAGAGGACTTAATTTCTCGTTATCAAGCCAGTTAGGAAGAATGCCTCGAGGCCCTGAGGACGCGGAGTCACGACCGAGTCCCCTCCCTCGGGGATCGTCAAGGCCTGACTCAAAGAAGATAGAGGTCGAGGCCGGAACAGATGGGGAAGTTCCCCGGGCACACGACTAAGTCTGACAGAGCCGGCCTATCTAGAGCCTATGCCGAGGCGTCATGTCTAGCTGTCCCATCTCCATTCTTTACAACTAGTGTATGTTGTATTATAACCGGGTTCCCCTCCTATATTAAAGGAACCCACACTACTTTGTAACGACCTGATGTTGCTCCAACTACTCTCCAAAAGATCAATAATATCTCTCTCTCTCTCTCTTTTCTCTAACTTACTCGCTCAAAGCTACCCTTGGCATTTATTACTTTCTTACTTGTTCTTCATTTATTGCTTAGTGTTGGTCATAAAGAGCTTCATTTGATCATATTTCAACTGTTACTTCCGTTCCGACCTACCCCAAATCGTCGGGATCGANTGTTATTCCGTTCCCGACTACCCCCAAAATCTCGGGATCGAGCCCCCAATAGCTCGAGATCGAGCCCAAATATTGGCCTCGAGGTCCTCCCTCGACCAGTCCGAAGCTAGGGCAGTAAGTCCCTCGGTTTTGTTACTGCCTCGTTTTAGCTCGTAATCTATCGCTAAACTTTGCATCTTAGCATCATCTGCTCTAACAACTAGCATAAAAATAGATCACGTATTTTTAGAATCCCATTTTACAAATTTAATTGTTGTTACCATTTTCACGGTAAACAGTAACTTGTTCCAGATTAATTCCATAAAAATAATTAAAAGCGGTTATAAAAGCTAAAAATGCATAATAGGTTAAAACATGTAGTAAATCAGACAATAGGTCAATTATTAACAGTTTAAGCGACCGTGCTAGAACCACGGAACCCGGAAATGCCTAACACCTTCTCCCGGGTTAACAGAATTCCTTACTTATAATTTTTGTTTTTGCGGACTTTTAAATAAAGTCGAAACTTCCTCGATTTGGGATTTTAAAATAAACAGGTGACTTGGGACACCAAATAAACTATTCCAAGTGGCGACTCTGAAAAATAAATAAAATAATCCCATTTCGAATAATGTCACTTTAATTGGAAAAACTCAAATATATCACCTTTGGGGGTGGTAAAAAAGGAGGTGTGACAGCTCTGGCAACTCTGCTGGGGAACAAAACTTAGAACTTCTATTCAGGGTTCAAGAATTAGAGCTTAGAATAACTGTTATACTTGGCTTTCATTTATTATCTGATTTTACGTGTTTGAGCCTAATGTGCTAAATACCGCTTTTTACTGCTTTGATATTATCTAAACTGTATATAAACTACTGTGAAACCCTTCTCTTCTCATCTTCGGGGATGTGCACACTGGCGTGACTCCCTTTTCTTTTAGTGTCGTACCTTAAGTAAGAAAGAGGCTCGGACAAGTTACAAAGCCGGATGGCCTTTTGGTTCCCGGTACGTAGCCCCCTCCTCAGCTCGAGTTGTCCGCTCGAGTACACAAAGTCTAGAACAATATACCCAGGTTTTTAAACTTGGAATAACTCAGCCTCATGCCGGATCCCTAGTAGGAACATTTGTTTGCATCATGTGCATTTGACTTAGGGGACTCAACACAGTGGTTGGGTCCATCTAGGACAGGTGGACCCTAGAATCAAAAGACCACCCTGATGCATTTTTTACGTGCTACTTGTACAATTATTTGCTTTGGTTTGCATGTTGACCGGTTGCTAGAATAGGTAGAAAATTGGGAAAAATAAAATTGAGGTATGAGAGAGATAATTACCCGCCGTTGAAAAATCTAGTGTCCAAAATATGCCGAAACTCTACCGAAATTTTGAAAAAGAAAAAAAAGAAAAAAAAAGAAAAAAAAGAAATTGATTTGAAAAGTTTCATGTCTTTTCTTTATTTTATTATGATTGCCCGAACTACGCAAGTTTGATTCTCACCGGATGTGGGATACGTAGGCAACCCTGACCGGGCCCAACTCCATTTTTGCAAAAATAACCCAAAAAGAAAAATATGTTGTTATTTTGTCATAAATAAGTTAGGTGATGCCGTTCTTGTCTAAATAGCCAAAACGTCCTCATAAGGGCGCCAGAAGGCTGTTTATGCAAGAATAGCCACCGAAGATTTCTTTGTGAATTTTTGCTACCTAGCAAGCACAACCCTAAAATCCTCCTTTGCGAAGTGCTGAAGGGCCGTATTTGCAAAAGTAGCCGTGTTATCTAAATTGCAAAATTGACCTCTTTTGTAAAAATCTCTTTGTTTTAAACGAATCACCTTAATTTAAACGTGCAGAATGAGCACAAATCAAAATTTGCCAATGAAGGTCATGACCAAAATTTCTTTGGAGCTGTACATGTGGTGGGAAGATCTGAGTGAATCAGGACAAGATGTGGTCAATCATCACTTGGGGGGTCTCACCGGCTTATTGAAGATCAAGCCTAGAGCAGACATAATAAAAGCCTTGGTTTCATTTTGGGATCCCGCTCATAACGTGTTTTGTTTCTCGGACTTTCAACTCACGTCACTTTGGAAGAGATGGCCGGGTATATTGGGAGTACTGAAGCTTTGTGACACAAGTACTTGGTCGCTCCAAGAGTTGTCACTCCGTACAAGTTTCTAGATTTTCTAAAGATAAGCAGGGAGGTCCAATACCCAGATTTGGCAGCTGGGTTTTCCACTCCACAGTTCATATACCAGCGATACAGACACATAGGGGGGTTCAACAATCCAGAAAACAAAATTTGCAGTAAGGGGAATCGACTGAAATGGGAAGAGCATGGATGTGTCGCTTTCATGGTGGCATTTTTGGGTCTGCTAGTGTTTCCCAGAAAGGACGGAAATATTGATATACGGATAGCCGGGATTATCAATACCTTGCTTACCAATGCCAAAAGCAACCATGTACCCATGATAGTGTCAGAAATATTTCGAGCCCTCACTTCCTGCAAAGACGAGGTTGACTTTTTCGAGGGGTGCAACTTGTTGTTACAAATGTTGATGATCGAGCATCTATATCATCGTCCTCGGTACATGAATTATGGGTCGACAGGAAAAAGCTTCATAGAGGAATTCTATACAAGGGTCGACGGTTTCAAAATGCCAGAAGGGGTCGCAGAATGGATACCTTGCCTCCGCACTATCACCGCAAATCAGATAGAATGGACGTTGGGGTGGCTTCCTGTTGATGAAATCATACATGCCAGCCTCCGGCCCCCACTTCCTCCTGATAGGTCTCAGAAGTATCCAGCCTTATGCCACGTATCGGGTTTTGAGGCAACTAGGGAGATGTCAAATAGTGCCCAAAGATGAAGACCTCAGCATCCACGCAGTCGAGATCCGTTCTGATGGTCAATTCCATGAAGTAGTGGTTCGCCAGATCTGGAGTGAGTGCCAATATCTGACGGCGAATACCCGAGTACGAGATCTGTCCAAAGATAAGTCTCATTTGGTTACCTCGCTTGGTACAAAAGGGAAGTTGAGTTCGGAAGGCCGGCTAAAAGACCCCACATATAAGAATTTGTTGAAGCCTCACAAGAAGAGTAGGAGTGGTTGACAAAAGAAAATGCATACTGAGCCACCATAGGCAGGCTGGAAGGGCAAATTAGGGATCTCAAGTTTGATAGTGATGTGCAAGCTGCCACAGATGAGGTTGAGAAGAAAAAGTTAACCCAAGAGAATGAAGCCCTCCGAGCCCAAATTCAGAAAATGAGAATAGAGGCCGAAAACCAAGTAAGAAGCAGAGCAGATGAAAGACTCATAAATGGTTTGAGGAAGAAAGTATCTGAGTACAAGGATGATTTGGCCAAGGCCCAGGCACAGTTGGCGAAGAACGCAGAGGGGCGAGCAGAGTTTGTCCGGTAGCCGAAAAGGAAATATGAGGGAGAAGTTACAAACTTGAAGAAAAGGCTAACTACCCTCGAGAATAAGATGGCCAAACAGGCTTAGAGCTTTAAGGCAGAGAGGGAACATTGTTATGCGTTAATGTCCCAGCTAGAGGAAGATATGCAACAGCTTCAGGGTCAAAACCATCGTGATGCCCAAGTTCTAGAAGCTAGATCTCAACAAATCGAGCGTTTTCTCCAAGAAAAGGGTATCATCAGGGAAAGGGTTAGAGCAATTGCTGACTACATCGTCACAAAGTGCCATGAATGTAAGACATGACTCAAAACACCTTTTTCCCCACAGTGATGACCTTTGTTCGACAAATAATGAATGACCTGGATCTTCTCCAAGGAGATCTTGCACATAGGCCCGTGGCGAGACCGATTGATGTCCCGCGGGCCCCTAGATCAACTTTAGAAACACTTATGTACTCTTGATTTTCATTTTTGAGTCTGTATTTTAGTTTTTAGTTTTAAAGTTTGTTTCAAGTCTGTTTGTAGTTTTAAATTCCTAGAAAAGTATGGTGGAGTCTTTTGTAACAGAGAAAAGTATAAGTTTTTATTAATTACAATTTGGAAAACCCCAGAAATTGTTTCTTTATTTTTCGCATTTATCCCTTGAACTACGTGATGATCTGATTCACGCGGCGTCGTGATACGTAGACAGTCCTAATCGGATCCGGTCATGATATTAAATAATTTGAATAAAAAAAAGAGAGAGAAAACAAGAAAAAGAGAGAAAGACAAGAGTAAGGGGGAAAATCATGAGAAAGTGCAAAAGAGAGCAAAAGATGAAAAGCGCTTAAAGAAAGGAGAGGTTTGGAGAGGTAAACAAAAGCCGGGATGAACACGCAACCGTTGCAAAACGTGTAGAAACACATTTAACTGTATAGGTGCATCACACCCCAACGTGCGATTACCTATGTGTTAATTGTCTCAAACTAACCGGTTTGTTGTGTTTGCTATTAAGACAGGTTCTATATTAAAGTAGTTGGTTTTGTGGTAATTTGGCTTCACATCCTTACTTTATAAGATCAAAAAGAAGTGTTGAAATGTCGTCAGAGAGTCATCTGCCAACAGTTCCTATTCCAGAGGACAGGACGATCTCGGCCATCCCAACTTCAGAGTCAGTAGCTGCTGAGGAAAACAGGTTTCTACGTCTTCGCATGTTGGAAATGTGGGACACCTGGTCCAATGGTAGAGAGCCACCGAGTACAATACCTGGTTTCCCTAAGCTACTTCCCAGGGCAAGTGGAACTTCTAACGTCCCAATAAATTACCCAAACACTCCGCTCGGATATCCTACCTTCTCAACCCACTTTACCGGAACACCTTCTGAGGTTCACCCCCAGGTGTTAATTTCGGGTGTGCCTCCAACATATTCACTGCGCCACCTTCCTCGGCCACGGCACAACCCACTTTGCCCAGGCCAAACTTTGATCCATCATCTTTCACTTTTCAAGTACCATACTTTCCACCAGAAAAGGCCCATTTCACTACCAATTCTTACCCTCAACAGCCCCGGTATGAGTTTACCGCGGGACAGGAGAAAACTACAAAGAACCCCGAGCAGGAAGAAATCACTCGAAAGATGAGGAGTATGGAACATAGCCTTAAGAATATACAAGGTTTAAGTGGTCAGAAGAGCGTATCCTACGCAGATTTGTGTATGTTCCCACTTGTTCACCTACCCCTGGGTTTTAAAACTCCCAAGTTCAAAAAGTACGACGGGCATGGAGACCCCATAGCCCACCTCAAGAGGTACTGCAATCAGCTGAAAAGGGCAGGTGGAAAAGAGGAGCTTCTTATGGCTTATTTCAGAAAGTCTAGTGGGCATCGTATCCGAGTGGTACATGGATCAGGATATATCTCGTTGGCACATTTGGGATGATTTGGTCCGAGATTTTGTCAGGCAATTTCAGTACAACATAGACATAGCTCCCGACAAGAATTCTCTATCAAATCTCAAAAAGAAGTCATCAGAAAGTTTCCGAGAATACGTTGTTAAATGGCGCGAACAAGCGGCCAGGGTCAAGCCCCAGATGGATGAGACAAAAATGGTGAGTGTTTTTCTACAAGCCCAAGATGTTGACTACTTTCGGAATATAATGTCTGCAATGGGGAAACTGTTTGTTAAGGCCATCAAGATTGGTGAGATGGTCAAGAATGGTATGAAAACAGGGCGCATATTGAGTCAATCTGCCAGAAGAGCTACGTCCCAAGCAATTCAAAGCGGGTCCGGAGGCGTAGCAAACAGAAAGAAGAAGGAAGAAGTGGCGATGGCGGCTTCAGGTCTGAGAAACCCCCGTCCACCCAGAGGTTACTTCCCTCTAAGCGCACCACAAGATTATTATCCCCCACCAGGCTGTGGCTTATATTATGACCCCTCAATCCTACGCGGTAATGAACGCCTAGCCATACACTCGGCCACAACAACAGCTTAACCAAAACAGAGATCCGCTTCCTAGAAATAACCCTCCTCACCCAGCTCAATATAATCCCCGACCTCCACAAAATAATTTCCCCTACAATGCCCGTGCCCGGGAGCCACCCAGGAGAACAAACTTCACGCCTATTGGTGAATCATACTCTAGCCTTTTCCCTAAATTGGTCCAAATGGGTTTGCTACAAACCGTACCCCCGAACAGACAAAACCCAGAGTCACCTTCCTACCGACCCGGTACCCGATGTGCCTATCATTCTGGGGCGGAAGGACATGACACTGAAGACTGTTGGACTCTAAAAAGGGCGGTTCAAAATCTCATAGAGCAAAAATGGATAGTGTTAAAGGATGAAGAAATTCCTAATATGACCAACAACCCATTACCGGCTCACAATTACGGGCAAGTTGTTGGGATTATTTGCGAAGATAAGGAGTTTGATCCCGCCTTGAAAGCCATCATTGCCATCGCTGATATCGAAAAGAAACCAAAGGCTGCTGCAAAGAAAGACAAGGGGGAGAAGAAGAGTAAACCCACCCCCCAAAGTGCAGAGAAGACAATGGAAACCAAAACCGAGGCAGTACCCCCAAAAGATGTCATTCTTTATGTTCCCCAGAGTCATAGGAAAGAATAAATGACATTGAGCCTTCCAAAAAGGTTTGAGCTGAACAAGGGACCTAAGATGTATGTGCCTAAAGGGACCTATGTGGTACGGAGGCCAGTAATTTCACCAAGGCAGAATGAGCCTGTGATTATTGTTCACGCACTACAGAAGCCCATGATAGACCCCACTGTCGTCCCATGGAATCACAACAAAGCGGTAGTGACATACAAGGGAAAAGAGGTCCTAGAGGAAGCAAATGAAACTAACTAGCTGAAAAATACCTTAACTTGGAGGATTTGAACAAAGCCAAGAAGAAGCGTTTCCCACTCAAGAAGCCCGTCAGTGCTGAGGAGGACGAAGAATTATTTCGCAAAATGAAAACTGCGGACTATGAGGTAATAGACAAACTCCAGAAGTCTCCTTCACAGGTCTCACTCCTGTCTCTACTGGTGAGCTCAACTGAGCATCAGAAAATGTTGATAAAGACCCTCAATGAAGCCTATGTTCCGATTGAAACCACTGTTGAACAACTGGAAAGGATGACAGAAAGATTCTTAGCAATCAACCAGATCTAATTTAGCAACAATGATCTGCCCCCGGAAGGGGCTGCCCACAACAAAGCCCTTCGTTTGACAGTTAAATGTGAGGGGTACTATGTGAAAAGAGTCATGCTGGATGGCGGATCCAGAGTTGATATCTGCCCTCTCTCAACGCTGCAAAGAATGGAGATTGGAACTGAGAGAATCAGGCCTAGCAATGTCTGTGTACATGCCTTTGATTGCATCAAGAGGGATACCGTAGGCGAGATCGATTTGATTTTAACTATTGGTCCTGTGGATTTCGAAGTAACATTTCAGGTCCTAGACCTGGATACTTCTTATAATTTCCTATTGGGAAGGCCTTGGATTCACGCGGCGGGGGTCGTACCTTCCACTCTCCACCAGATGGTGAAATTTGAATATGAAGATCAAGAGATCGTGGTCCACAAAGAGGACGAGCAATTAATTTATAGGGACCCGTCAATCCCATGTCTTAAAGCTAGGGAAGGTAGCGAACATATAGTCTATCAAGCTTTCGAGGTAATGGTCGCAGACAAATGTGAAGAAGGAAGCCCGTGTCCTCAACCCTTTCTCTCAAATGCGTCAATTATGGTTGCCAAGGAAATGATCAGGCATGGTTATATGCTAGGGAAGGGGCTCGGGACATCATTGCAAGGTATCACAGAACCTATCACTCTGGTTGCTAGCGAGAAGTTCTTTTGTGTGGGTTTTGAAGCCACGCCAGCTGATGAAACATGGGCAAATGAGCGGAAGAACAATTGTTGGGTCTTGCCTCAGCCAATCTCGCACCTTTTCAAAACATTCGTCAAGCCCAATTACATAGAAGAGGAAGATGAGGCCTTCATGGCCGAAGAAATTGAATAAATATGTGGAGCTATGAGGCAGATGTTGTATGAAACCCATATGGTCCAGCCGGGAGAAGGCTCGAGCACCGCTGAAGTGCTGTATATGGGGCCCAATGCCATGTTGCAAACCTGGAAGGCTACTCCATTTCCAGTCAGGCGGGAATCCCGGTAGTCCAGTCTTGCCACCTTTTCTACATCACGAGTTATTCCAGGGTGTAACTCGGATGTTTCTTTTAGTTTATTGTCTTTAAATTCCAATGTAAACCCTGCTATCTTCAAAATTCAATGAAAGGAAATCAATATTTCATCGTTCATGAATCTCTTTTTTTATTCTTTCTGATTTTTGTTACTTTTTCTTATTTCTTCTTTCAGTTCCAATAATGCGGCTTTAAATAACATGACATGCTTGTGGACTTCATGCCCAGATCCAAACACACTGACTAATTGTAAAATAATTAATTGGAACAATTTGAGAATAAGCCTAAGCCAAACCTAAATGAAACCGAGCCGGTAAATTTGGGTAGTTCAGAAGAGGTCCAAGAAACCATGATAAGCATTCACACAGATGAAAGAACTAGGGATGCATTGATCCAACTTTTGTTTGAATTCGAAATGTGTTTGCTTGGTCCTACGATGATATGCCAGGATTAAGTGTTGATCTAGTGGTGCACAAATTGCCAACTTACCCCGATTGTCCCCCTGTCCAGCAAAAACAAAGAATGTTTAAAAGTGACATTAGTGACAAGATCAAAGAAGAGGTCACAAAACAGTTGAAAGCACGAGGGATCCGAGTGGTCCGATACACCACCTGGTTGGCTAATGTGGTCCCAGTTCCAAAGAAAGACGGGAAAACCCGAGTGTGTGTTGACTATCGGGATCTGAACAAAGCAAGTCCCAAAGACAACTTTCCTTTGCCAAACATCCACATCCTCGTTGACAACTGTGCCAAACATGAGATACAGTCTTTTGTGGATTGTTATGGTGAATATCATCAGGTCTTGATGGATGAAGAAGATGTGGAAAAGACAGCCTTCAGCACACCCTGGGGCACCTATTGTTACAGGGTCATGCCTTTTGGTTTGAAGAACGCCGGGGCAACATACATGAGAGCTATGACTGCCATTTTTCATGACATGATGCACCAGGGAATCGAGGTGTATGTGGACGATGTGATCATTAAATCCAGAACGCAGGATGACCATGTTCGAGACCGGAAAAAGTTCTTTGAGTGTCTGCGCAAGTATGATTTGAAGCTAAACCCGTCTAAATGTGCATTTGGAGTTCCGTCTGGGATACTTTTGGGATTTATAGTCAGTCTGAGGGGCATTGAGCTAGATCCAATGAAGATAAGTCTATTCTGGATTTATGTCCTCCGAGAACCAAGAAAGAGGTTATGAGCTTGTTGGGAAGGTTCAATTACATCAGCTGATTCATTGCTCAGTTAACTTCCACCTGTGAGCCCATATTCAAGCTGTTGAAGAAAGACACAGCAATTAAATGGACAAATGAGTGTCAAGAAGCCTTTGACAAAATCAAAGAATATCTGTCGAATCCGCCAGTCTTGGTCATACCCGAACCTGGGAGGCCTTTGTTTTTGCACCTGACAGTCTTGGAGAATTCCTTCGGTTGTGTCCTCGGGCAACACGATGTGACCGGGAAGAAAGAGCATGCAATCTACTATTTCAGCAAAAAGTTCACAAGTTATGAAGCCAAATATACCCTGTTGGAAAGAAGTTGCTGCGCCCTAACTTGGGTCGCTCAGAAGTTTAGGCATTACCTGTTGGCCTACACCACTAACCTCATCACCAGGTTGGATCCTTTAAAGTAGATATTCCAGAAGTCGATGCCCACAGGGAGGTTGGAAAAATGGAAAATCCTGCTCACTGAGTTCGACATAGTCTATTTCACTCGCACGGCAATGAAAGCTCAAGCTCTAGCGGATCGCCTGGCTGAAAACCCTGTTGATGATGAATATCAGCCTTTGAGTACTTACTTTTCGGACGAGCAAGTGAATTCAGTTGAGGTAATCTCAGAGGACGTCAATGCTTGGAAAATGTTCCTCGATGGAGCGGTGAACGCAAAAGGTTTCGGGATTTAGGCAATCTTGATCTCACCCACTGGTCAGCATTATCCGGCCACAGCCCGGCTTCGGTTTTCCCGCACAAACAACACTGCCTAGTATGAAGCCTGCATTATGAGCATGAACATGGCAATAGACCAAGATGTGGAAGAGTTGGTAATCGTGGGTGAATCAGATCTGATTATCCGACAGGCTCAAGGAGAATGGGAAACTCAGGATGTCAAGCTTATACCATACAGGCAACATGTGGAATATCTTAGAAAACGGTTCAAATCCATTGAGTTCAGGTGGAGCCAAGCATTCAGCCATGGTACCATGATATCAAGATGTTTCTGAAAACAAAGGAATATCCCGAGCAAGCCAGCGGAGATCAAAAGAGAACCATTAGAAGGCTCGTCGGTGGCTTCTTCTTGAGCGGAGAAGTTTTGTACAAAAGGACTCCAGATTTGAACCTTTTGAGATGTTTGCATGCCCAAGAGGCCGGAAGAATCATGAATGAAGTTCACGCAGGAGTATGCGGGCCTCATATGAATAGATACGTTCTTGCGAAGAAAATCCTTCGAGCAGGGTATTACTGGATCACCATGGAAAAGGACTATTTCAACTTCGTTCGAAAATGTCATCAGTGTCAGGTACACGGTGACCTGATTCATGCACCTCCCTCATAACTACATCCTATGTCGGCACCATGGCCGTTCGTTGCTTGGGGTATGGATGTCATTGGACCAATCGATCCAAAAGCTTCAAAGGGCATAGATTCATATTGGTTGCCATCGATTACTTCACAAAGTAGGTTGAAGCAATTACTCTCAAGGTTGTCACTAAAAAAGCTATGGTAGAGTTCGTGCACTCCAACATCATTTGCCGTTTTGGTATCCCTACAACTATCATTATGGACAATGCTGCGAACTTGAATAGTCATTTGATGAGGGAGATATGCAAACAATTAAAGATCATGCATCGGAATTCTACCCCTTATCGGCCCAAAGCTAATGGTGCCGTTGAAGCAGCAAACAAGAACATCAAGAAGATTCTTAGAAAGATGATCTAGAGTTCTAGACAATGGCATGAGAAGTTGTCGTTTGCATTATTGGGATATCGCACAACTGTGCGCACATCAGTTTGAGCAACACCTATCTTTTAGTTTACGGCACTGAAGCCGTAATACCTACAGAAGTTGAAATTCCATCTCTTTGGATCATTGTTGAAGCTGAGATTGAGGACAGTGAGTGGGTCAAAACCCGTCTAGAACAGTTAACCCTGATTGATGAAAAACGAATGGCAGCAGTTTTCCACGGGCAGTTGTATCAACAAAGAATGGCCCGTGACTACAACAAGAAAGTGTGGCCTAGGAACTTTGAAGTGGGGCAACTCGTTTTGAGGCGTATTCTCCCTCACCACCAAGAAGCAAAAGGAAAGTTCGCTCCAAAAGTATATGTAGGCAGCCTCTCTCTTGGGTTCAGTCACACCAAAACAAAAATCTAAATTTCCCCAAAAGTGAAACTGGGGCAAATGTTATAATGATTCGGTGACGGTTCGCCTGAAAGGTTCCAAAGTTGTAATTCAATCCAAATTCCTTTTTACCCCAAATCCTGTTCAAGTCCTTCTGATCAATCGGTGAGAATGTTCAAGAATCAGAGAATGTTCAAGAATCAGAGAATGTGGTTGCTTGGATCTGATGCAACAGGATGAGGGAAATAAAATGAGAGAGTCTTATTGGTGAAAACCCACACGAGCACTGTAAGGCGATGGCGAGTAGAGAAACTGAAAATGAGAGTCTTGTTAGCAAAAACTCGCAAAGATCACTATAAGGCAACGGTGAGAAGAGCAATGAGAGAGGTCAATGGGCGAAAACCTGCAAAGGGCGCCGTTGATCGAGAAGAAGGAATTCCTTACAACCATTGGCACTGAAAGAGTCATGGCAAGGTTTCTCGGTTTTAAAACACGAGTCATATTGCGTTTATGAAAGATTGGATAGTTGCTCAGACTGGGCATCCAGTCCAAGAAGCATGTCATATCTATTGAAGTCTGCATGCACTCTAGATAAGTCCTTCTTTCTTCCCCCAAAAGGGACACTTCTCTTTAAATTCATTATCCTATCTTTATTTTTCTTTGAATCCCTTTCGGTTAAATCCTCCTCCGAAACTAATACAAAGAAAAGATGGCCAGATTGGTTTTACAGGGTTCTGCTTAGCAAAAGCAAAGTTCAGGAAAAGGCACTTAGCCTCAGCAGGTGCATCAAGTCGGCCTCGACTGGCCATGATGGTCGATGCTCCAGAGTCAAAAATTCTTAAAAAGGAAAAGAATTCAAAGTCAAGTGCTCATAAAGGCGAAATGAAATGAAAAGCCAATCCCCACTATGGTTAACCATCATGTGAAATTTTGAAAAGTCAAGACCCCTAGGTTTAGAAATGAAGCCAATTCCTAGAAAACCAACAAGCCAATGGAGATTTCAGCAAAAGAGTTGGGCCGAGATCGAGTGATCAAAACAATCGAGGCCACAAAACCAACCACCGTTTCAAGCTGACTAATTGTTCTTTGATTTTAAAACAGATGTAATCCAAAACAACCTCGCAAGAAGCAGGTGCAATAAAAGGAAAGTGTGCGGAGACCAGAATGGTCCTGCAGCGGAAGCTAACCCAAAAAAGGAAGTTTCTTTCAAACTCTTCATGAATTCCCCTGAATAAAGTGCTAAAAGTAAAAATGAGAAGAAAGAAGAAGAAAATTAGAAACCCTGGTAGCATAGGGCCCCCAATCTCTAGCTACGTTTTTCCAACATAGGGTTCCATTCCCTAGTCGCTCCCAGCATAACCTGGTAGTCTTTTCCATTGCAGGGTTCCATTCCCTAGTTGATCCCCGACATAACCCGAGGACCTTTTCTCTTTTCCGGCATAACCTGATGACTTTTCCGGCATAACCCGTGGACCTCCCCGGCATAACCCGAGGACTTTTTAATTTCTGGCATAACCCGATGACCTTTTTCGGCATAAGCCGATGACCTTCCCCGGTGTAACCCGAGGACCTTTTCTTATTTTCGGCATAACCCGATGACTTTCCCGGCATAACCCATGGATCACCCCGGCATAACCCGAGGACCTTTTCTCTTTCGGGAATAACCCGATAACCTTCCCCGGCATAACCCGTGGACCTCCTTGGCATAACCCGAGGACCCTTTTCTTTTCCGGCATAACCCGATGACCTTCCCTGGCATAACCCGTGGACCTCCCCGGCATAACCCAAGGACCTTTTCTCTTTTCCGGCATAACCCGATGACCTTCCCCGGCATAACCCGTGGACCTCCCCAGCATAACCTGAGGACCTTATTCTTTTCCAACATGACCCGATGACTTTCCTGGCACGCGAACCTCCCCGGCATAACTAGAGGACCTTTTACCTTTTCCGGCATAACCCGGTCATTTTTTCAGCATAACCTGGCAATCTTTCCAACTTAGGGCCCCCGATCCTTAGTTGATTTCATTGTAGATATAGGGCTCCACTCCCTAATCTCTTTTTCCCAAGGATACACAATCCTGATTTTATTGCTTCAATAAAGAAATAGTTTAGATTTTGTTACATTAAATCACGATATTTTCCTAGTAAAAACTAGGGCAGAAAATTTCGTTCGTTCGTTTGTTTTGGTGTCTAAGTAGGTTATACCTCAAGACACAGGGTTCAAGATGACCAAAAGAAGAAGTCTCAATCTAAATAAAAAAAAGAAAAAACAAGAAAAGAAGTTAACTTAAAGTGCTGAAGCGGAGAAAAGATGCGGATTGCTCACGATATGATCAAAGTCACAATCTTTGCATGTCCTGTCTTGATCCGAAAAGCCGAAGAAGAATGAATCAGCGGTTGCAGTTAAACGAGCATCAAGATTCAGGTCGGAGTCTGCAGGAAGAACCATCAGAGACTCAAGATCAAGCTTCAGAAGATTTATAGATAGGAATCTTGTAACTCGTAGTTGATAGGCTTAGCTAGTTTAGCTTTTCATCTTTCATTTTGGTGTATTAAGGAGTTCAGCAAGCAGAAACAGCAGTAACAGCAATGAAATCACAGTTTCTCGGTAGTCCCAGCTTCAAAAACTTCCAGAACTACACTGGCCTGATTCCTTTATAGCAAGGATATGTAGGCAACCTCTGAAACAAGGTTCGGTCAGACTCTTTCAGAAGATGCTTCTCATGGAGCTTCAGATGGGCAAAAATCCCTCATAACTGCTCATTTTATCTTTGCCCAAAAACTCGTCGTGTTTTCGAGCAAAGAGGGGCAGCTGTGAGCATGTGATTTTTACCCTATACGAAATACTCCTATAAAATCCCACAAAAATAGATTTTTTGGTTAATTATTTACCATTTTATGAATTTTTGTAGACTTTTATTTAATTGTTTGCATTTTTGTGCATGTTTAAGTTTCATTTAAATAAAAAAAAAACCAAAAATACCATGTATTGCATTTAGGTTTTGTTTTTGTTTTTAAATTCTTAGGACTAATCAGTAATTATTTGTTTTATAGAAATTTTAAAATCACAAAAAATAGCTCATTTTTACATTTTTGCCTTTTAATTTTTCGTTTATTGATTTTCTCTTTTAATTTGGAATTAAGTAATTTTTGTAAACCTTTGTAATTAGGTAATTAATTTAACTTCACATTTTTAGATTAATTTAAGTTTTACATTTAATTTAGGATTTCTAATTAAAAATAAAAGAAAAAAAAGGAAAAGAAGAAAAAACAAAAGAAAAGGAAATAAGAAAAGGGATTTGTTTTGAATTTGGGCCAGTTCAAATCCGTTCCCAAACTGGCCCAAATCACATTTTTATTACCCATTCCTCCTCAGCCCAGCTCCCCATACCCGGTGCAGTGCCCCTAGTCACCCAAACGACGTCGTTTCGCCCCTAACTAATGCCAGCCGTTGGATCATTTTGATCAAACGGCTCGCAACTCAACCCTCATATCCCTTAAAAATGTCGGACCTCCCCCCCCCCCCCCCCCAAACCCTAGAGACCACTATCAGAACACCCTTTGTCCTCTCTTTCATCTCCGCCCATCGCCATCGCCGGAAATCTCCCACGGCGGCGGCGACACCCCAAACACTACCATTTTAACACCATAGAATTCCATTACCTCCTCGTTCCAAACCTCCCATTAGTTTCTTTCAAATCACCACCAAGAATCTCGAAATTCAAATTTGAGATTCATGCCAAAAATCCTAGGTGTTCCAAATCCACCCAAACTTACACCCTACAACCATCAAGCCTCCCTAAACTCAAAACCCTTGGCAATTTCCTAGAACAACCTTTGGAATTCGTCGAATTGGGGATCTAGAATTGGACCTAACTTCGGAATTGGGATTTTGTTGAAGTTTTCTGCTCGTCATGCCTCGAGCCTTGCCCCGATAGATCATTCTTGACTAGAGTGGTCATTAGGGTCAGTTTCAAGCTTCGTCGAAGCATCTCGAGCGTGACCATGGCTTCCATCTCTGCTTCCCTTGGTCATTTATGCTCTCCGGCTTTGGTCAGTTGATTCATCCCTGTTTTAGTTTGTCTCCGTCTCCTCTGATTCATTCTTTGTTTTCATTTCTTTCCTGCTCGATTAATTTCTGCTTGCATGGTAGGTTAGAGTATTTAACAGGCATGCTGCTTTTGTTATTTTTGTTGTTATTGTTTAAATTAATTTAACTGTTAAAACATTTTAGTATACTTTAGTTTAGGGTGAATTACAACCTTCATCGTTTAGTTCAATTTCATTTGTTTATTAAAATCAGCTAGTCTTAAGGTTTTATTTTGTTTAAGTCCATTAGATCTTGATGCCTAGGCCTCTTTTGGGCTGTTAGGTTCATTCCAGTTTGGGCAGGACGAGCCCATGGGTTTGGTTTGGGTCTTGGTTCAGTTTGACCCATGAGTGATTCATTTTGGATGTAAATACAGGAGTGTCAAATGGTGTTTTGGGTATTTGAGGGCTGGGGGGAATATTTTATGTTATCAGAAGCTTCTAGAGGATAAGGTTTGGCTGGCTTGTCAAGAGATAAGGAAGGGCTTAGATAATTTTAAGGGGTTAAGGGGTAAAATGACTAAGAAAAACAAGGGGTAAAAGGGATAATTGAGACAAGAGGAAAGCTGGATAATGCTGCTCTAAGGTTGGCCTATAAGAGGACCTTTTAATCATTCTATAGGGTAGAGATTAGAACACTTAAAAAAATAGACACAGCTGAAAACCATTTTCTGAAGAAAACTATTATAGCTTGGAGCTTGGGTTTCCTTCCTGGGGATTGAAAAGGTTTCGAGTTTTCCCTTCTTGGTATTCTCTGGTTTTCCATGTTGGAATATGGCCAGTCATTGAAGCTGTTGGTTGATTATCACTGCTGTTTAATTGCTGCTTCTGTTTCGGCTGCTGTATCTGCTCATTTTCAGAAATTTACTTTACTTTTGGCTGATGTTGCTGTAAACAGGTATGTAGCTGAACACTTTCTTGGCCATGAATCATATACATGAAGCTTTGAACCATTTATTGCCTCGCCCTCAATGTCGTGTGACTTTGTGAACTGATTTTTAGATTTTGATACTTGTTTTGCTTGATCTGTTTTTCGTATGTCTTCTTTTAGTAAGTTGGAATTTGGCCTTAAATGTATGTATTAATTACCCCATTTCATGTATGGTTCAAGTTTGTAATGAATTTGAAATTTTAGTTTAATGCTTACTGTCAATAGCCATTTAAGCTCTAAGATTGGTATTCATTATTTCAAACAATCTGTATTCATTTCCATCTTTAAGTCATGGTTCTTTGTAATTAAATTGTGAAGGTAGCCAATTTTGGTAATGTTAAAGTGGATAGATTGTTGAGCCTACTTTCTGAAATTGTTGGTGTTGTATGTGTGTTTGGGCCTAAGCCATTATCTAGTCTTTTGTAATTGGTTATCCTACTGTGTATTGGGCCTGACCATATTTATGCCGCTACTGTCCAACTCTGTTAAGTGGAGTTCCTTAACTCCAGTGATAAGGCAGTGTCACTCGAATATGGGTCGTCTGCCAAAATGCACGCGGGCTAACCCCAGTCGGCCCATTTGTCTTATCACTGTTTTGATCAAAGTCAGTAGGGGCCATCAATAATTGACCAACAATTTCAATTCTCTAAAACCCTTTTGTGGACAATTTCCTGTAAATGATTAAAGTTATGTGAAAACTACAATTATATAAATACCAATCCCTTTAAACACCACTCTACCCAATTATTTATTTCCGTAATCCCAGGCTTCCACACGACTTTTAACTTCAACAAACAAAACAATTCATGAACATCATAGTTTGCTTTAGGCACGCATTCAAGTTATTACAACTACGGGTACGGTTCCTGTGACGTGGTTGTGATACCTAGTCTTAATTTAGGTAACAATAGGAGTACCTTTAGTTTGCCTTTAAAATATATAACCCTTTTCTTAAAATAACTTGAGGTGTTCCATGCTTAAAACTTATAATTCATGGCCCTCATAAATTAGATTAAGAGACTAATCCTTATAGAAAAGTTTGAGGTGTGCCATAAAAAATTTAAATCATCCATGGCCCTCACAAACGTTGTTGTTGACAGTTTAACCTTCGTAGTTGCTTTAGGCGCGTTTTATAATTAAATCATCACGACTACGGGTACGGTTCCCGTGACGTATTTGTGATACCTAAATTCCAAAATCCGGAGGTACATTTATGTGACCCGTCCATAACAACTAATAATTTTAAATAAATTAAACATATTGTAGATCGTGGGTACGGTTCCCGTGACATGATTCGCAATGTGTATCAAACAAACAAGTGTACGACAATCGTAACTTGTTCCAGATTAATTCCATAAAAATAATTAAAAGCGGTTATCGAAGCTAAAAAATGCACAATAAGTTAAAACATGTAGTAAATCAGATAATAGGTCAATTATTAACAGTTTAAGCGACCGTGCTAGAACCACGGAACCCGGGAATGCCTAACACCTTCTCCCGAGTTAACAGAATTCCTTACTTAGAATTTCTGGTTTTGCAGACTTTTAAATAAAGTCGAAACTTCCTCGATTTGGGATTTTAAAATAAACAGGTGACTTGGGACACCAAATAAACTATTCCAAGTGGCGACTCTGAAAAATAAATAAAATAATCCCATTTCGAATAATGTCACTTTAATTGGAAAAACTCCCTTATATCACCTTTCGGGGTGGTAAAAAAGGAGGTGTGACAACATCAATACCGCTCCAAGGCCAATCCTCAAGGCATCACAATAGATAGTATAAGACCCCGAACCTGTAGGCAATATCAAAACTGGGGTTGTAGTCAAAGCTGTCTTGAGCTTCTGGAAGCTCTCCTCACACTCTTCCGTCCACTGGAACGGAGCACCCTTCTGGGTCAGCCTGGTCATAGGTGCTGCAATAGATGAAAATCCCTCAACAAATCGACGGTAATAACCCGCCTAGCCAAGAAAACTGCGGATCTCTGTAGCTGAGGATGGTTTGGGCCAACTCTCCACTACTTCAACTTTCTTCGGATCAACATTTATCCCCTCACTCGAAACCACGTGACCCAAGAATGCCACGAAATCCAACCAGAACTCACATTTCGAGAACATTGCATATAATTTCTTTTCTCTCAAGGTCTGAAGCACTGTCCTCAGGTTCTGCTCATGATCTTCCCGACTCCTGGAGTATACTGGAATGTCATCAATAAAAACAATGAAGAACGAGTCAAGATACGGCCGGAACACACTGTGCATCAAATGCATGAAGGCTGTTGGGGCATTGGTCAGCCCAAATGACATAACAAGGAACTCGTAATGACCGTACCGAGTCCTGAAAGCAGTCTTCGGGATATATGGCTCCCGAATCTTCAACTGATGGTAACCTGAACGCAAGTCAATCTTAAAAAACACTCGTTCATCCTGTAACTAGTCAAACAAACCATCAATACAAGGCAAAGAATACTGGTTCTTCACTGTAACATTGCTCAACTAGCGATAATCAATGCACATCCATAGAACCATCCTTTTTCTTCACAAACAAGATAGGAGCACCCCAAGGTGATACACTGAGCCGAATAAAACCCTTATCAAGCAGTTCCTGTAGTTGTTCCTTCAAATCCTTCAACTCAGGAGGAGCTATACCGTACGGAGGAATAGAAATTGGTTGAGTGCCCGGCATTAGATCAATGCCAAAATCAATATCTCTATCGGGCAGCATGCCCGGAAGATCAGTTGGAAACACATCAGAGCAATCCCGTACTACTAGGACTGAATCAACTGTAGGGGTATCAATACTGACATTTCTCACATAAGCTAGATAGGCGTCACAACCCTTCTCAACCATTCGCTGAGCCGTGAGGAAAGAAATAACTCTAATGGCGTGACAATCAAGAATAGCATAATGGGGCGACAACCAGTCCATGCCCAAGATAACATTAAAATTTACCATGCTGAGCAATAATAAATCGGCTCTGGTCTCAAAACCACTAAGAACAACCAAACACTACAGATAAACACGATCCACAACAAGAGAATCTCCCACGGGAGTAGAAACATAAATAGGGGAACTCAAAGAATCCTGAGCTACGCCCAAATGCGGGGCCAAATAAGAGGGCACATAAGAATAAGTGGAGCCTGTGATGATAGAATCGGAGGCGATCGCCTCGGTACGGGCAGGAAGAGCATAGTATCTAGCCTGGCCTCCCCCTCTAGGGTGACCTCTACCTCCCCAACCTCCACCTCTAGCTGGCTAAGGAGGTGGGGTAGCAACTGGTGCTGTAATCATAGCCTGGGAACTCTGCGGGGCAGGCTGTGGCTGAGAAGTCTGTGGAGGTGCACCCTTCCTAAGTCTAGGGCAATCCTTAACCATATGGCGTGCGTCACCACACTCTAAACAAGCTCTAGGAGGACGTGGCGGCTGTGACTGGCTCGGGCCAAGTCTGCTGAACTGACCACTGAAAGTACCCCGTGCAAGAGGCGCACTACATACTGGAGGTGCATAATAAGGCTCCTAAGGCCTAAGAGGAGCTGGAATACCACTGGCTGCTGGAAGAACTGAATGAACGGGGCGACTCGTATAACTCCTACAATAACGAACTGCTGCTGGGGCACAGGCGCCAGAATAATGGCCCGACTCTCTAGACCTCTTGGCCTCCCTCTCCTCTCTATCCCGAGCATGCATACCCTCTACACTCCTAGAAATGCTCACCGCCTGCTGATAAGAAATATCCATCTCCAACTCCCGAGCCATGCTAGACCTGATGCTAGGAATGAGCCCCTCAAAAAACCAGCGAACTCTCTCACGAACTGTAGAAACTAAGGCCGGTGCATACCTAGCCAAGTCAGTGAAACGGACAGCATACTCCGAAACAGTCATAGTGCCCTGGCGCAAATGCTCAAACTCTGCACGTCATGCGTCCCTGAGGCTCTGAGGAACAAACTTTCTCAGGAACATATCTGAAAACTGTGTCCAAGTAAGGGAAGTTGCCTCAGCTAGACTGTCCAACTCAAAAGTACGCCACCACTGATAGGATGTTCCTTGAAGCTGGAAGGCAGTGAAAGAAACCCCATTCAATCCTGATATACCCATAGTGCGGAGGATATGGTAGCACTCCTCCAGATATCCCAGAGCATCATCTGATGCTAGACCACTGAATACCGTAGGCTTGTACTTCTTAAACCTCTCAAGTCTCCTCTGCTCCTCCTCTGAAGCTACTGCCTCTCCTTGGGGATGAACCGGAGCTACAGGCTGAACCGGTATAACCTCTGGGACCTGCTCAACATGCACTTGCTACTTAGGAGTGCAGGCGGCGGGAGTCTGTGCTCCTCCCCTGGCCTGGGATATGGCTGCAGCAAGGGGAAGCAACCCTGCCTGAGCTAGAGTGGTGTACATACTCATGAACTGCGCAAGAGTCTCCTGAAGAGCTGGAGTAATAGTAGCAGTAGACGTATCAGGCGCCTGGGTCCCGACTGGAGCTACTGGTGGCTCCTCTGGTTGTACTGCGTGTGCGTCCTCGGCCTCTACCCCGGCCCCGACCTCTGACGGCTCTAGCAGGGGGTGCGGGTGTCTGGTCGACTCCGGTAGCACGTGTCCTCACCATCTATGAGAGAATAGAAGACAGAAGTTTAGAATTTCAATATCAAAAATCTCGCACGACAAGGAAATCAAATGAAGTGGAATTTTCCTAACAGTTACATAGCCACTCGTAGATAAGTAGAGACGTCTCCGTACCGATCCGCGAGACTCTAATAAACTTGCTTGTGATTCATGACTCCTATGAACCTTGAGCTCTGATACCAACTTGTCACAACCCTAGTTCTCCCTCCGTGAATTATCGTGACGGCACCGAGTTCCTACGACTAGGTAAGCCTAAGCAATTGCTGAAAAAGGAAATAAAATAAAAACTGGCAAATTTCGAGTAAAAGAATAAATAAAGAGTTTAGAAATGCCTCCCGGCATATAAAATAGATGCTCACAATATGGAGAAAAACTTCCCAAAATCCGGAATCTCATGAATCACAAACTAGACGAAATACGAAATGTTCTACTCCAGAAGTTTACACAAAGTATAGAAGGTCTATAGCTAAAAGAGGGAATAGAGAGGGACTCCTCGATCTGCGGACGCGGTAGATATACCTCGAAGTCTCTGAGAATCACCTCACCTTACTGATAGTATGGCTGAGCCGAAGAACCTGGATCTGCACACGAAAAACATGTGCAGAAAAGGGCATGAGTACATTACAGCGGTACCCAGTAAGTGCCAAGCCTAACCTCGGTCGGGTAGTGACGAGAAAGGTCACGGCCTTACTGGTTATACATATAACAAGGTAAGCAGTATGAAACAAAGCAGTATGATTAAAGTGCTAACTATCGATAAAGAATAAAAGCACAAAAAGAATATAACTCAATACACAGAGATAGCAACAGGGGGATCTATAGGGATATCGTCCCGTAGTCCCAAACGTAAATGTGCAGGGGGATCTACCGGAATACAGATCTGTAATCCCAAAGTAAATATCTAATACAGGGAAATCTACCGGGTGCTCTCCCGTAGTCCCAAATATAAATGTGCAGGGGGATCTACCGAAATACCGACTCGTAATCCCAAAATTAATAAACAATACAGGGGGAATCTACCGTGTGTTGTCCCGTAGTCCCAAATATAAATGTGCAGGGGGATCTACCAGAATACCGATCCGTAGTCCCAAAGTAAACATGTAGGGGGATCTACCGGAATACCGATCCGTAGTCCCAAAGTAAACACACAACAGTCTCAAGAAAGAATCTATAGTTCTATTCAAGTTCATACCAAGAAAAGCAGAGATTTCTATTCTAAACATGCTGCACAACATTCAAGTAAACAGTTTAAGAAGATAGTACAGTTATGTCACTTAAGCATGCTTTCCTAAGCTAAACAGTAGGCTTTAAATACAAGTAGTGTTCAACAAAATGGAAACACAGATATTTACTTATTGAAAACAGGGTTTTTCAACAATTACCACGTGTACGCACTCGTCACCTCACGTACACAACACTCATATAACAACAGAACCAAAATTTTAAGGGGAGTTTCCCCCCCACAAGGTTAGGCAAGCCACTTACCTCGAACCAGCTAAAATCAACTCAAAATCACGTTCTTGCCACGGTACCGACTCCGAATGGCCCAAATCTATTCTAATTAATTGCATAATGTAATGCAACTTCAAGTAACTAATTTAGCTAATTAATTCGAAGCTAACATGCAAAATTAAGAAAGACGCCCAAAAAGTCCCCGGGCCCACGCCTCAGATCGAGTAAAATTTACAAATTAATAACACCCAATCACTCACGAGCACACTCGAACAAAAATCATCAAAATCCGATCACTAAAACCCAATCAAAACCCAAACACTTGGTTGGGGAACTTTTCCACATTTCTCTCAATTGTTTCACCCCAAATCCGAAATTAAATGACAAAACTAAGATTAGATTGATGGAATACAACTAGAAAGGGTTAAGGAATCGTTACCCACTGATTTCCTCTTCAAAATCTTCCCAAAATCGCCTTACCACGAGCTCCAAATTGATTTTCCAAGTTACGAACTTAAACCCTCGATTTTTCATATTTTTGCCTAGTGATTTTGTCACGACCCCGGTTCGCCCTCCGTGAACCATTCTGACGGCACCTAGTCTCTACAACTAGGTAAGCCTAAAATGCGGAAAATAAATCAAATTTGCGGAAGTAAAACAATTTCAAACAGGAATAAAGGAATAAAAAGCGTTTAAATGTGCCGCTCGGCATACACAATATTCAACTCTCAAAACCAACACATAAATCCAAGACTCGAAAACCCATGAATCACAAGCTAAGAAATACTACATTGCTCTAACTCCAGAATGTCTAACAAGAACGGAAATACAGAAGGGCTAATACTAAACAGCAAGAATAGAAAGAGACTCATCGGTCTGCCGACACGGAAGATATACCTCGAAGTCGCTATAGCAGTCGCCTCGCCTTAAGAGTGATAGGACTGAGTCGAAGTACCTGGATCTGCACATGAAAAACATGCGCAAGAAGGGCATGAGTACACCACAGCGATACTCAGTAAGTGCCAAGCCTAACCTCGGTTGGGTGGTGACGAGGAAGGTCAGGTCCCTACTGAGATTGAATAATAATATTAAATTCGACAGTGCAGATAAGAGCAGTATAAATAAGTGCAACAGTATAAATATCGCAGGATATAAGACAAACTTTAACTGATACAGAGGCAAACAATCACAAGGATAATAACCGGGGATCTCTCAGTATCCCGAGGATCTCTTACTATCCTCAATATGTATATCCGGGGATCTCTTGGTATCCCGAGGATCTCTTGGTATCCTCAATATATGTATCAGGGATCTCTTGGTATCCCGAGGATCTCTTAGTATCCTCAATATATGTGCCAGGGATCTCTCGGTATCCCGCACCTCAGCTCGACCCTAAATGCGTACATGGGGATCTCCCGGGATGCCTTCCTGTAGCCCCAAAATGAAATGCACCACAATAGCAGAAAAAGAATATACTCAACTAAGCTCAACTTCATACCAAGGCAAAACAGGTAATTCTAACCTAGCATGCTTCACGTAATACAAATAAGTCAGTTAAAACAAATGGAGCAATTTAGTCAAATAAACATGCTTCTCTAGACTAACAACAAACTAAGTTTCCAAAATAATGTAAGCAAGAAACGGAAGAATATAATTTAAGGCCATTTTTAATGAAAAAAAACCCGAATTTCCAAAAAATAGCACAAGTACGCACTCGTCACCTCACGTACAAGGCATTTCAAGTATCATGATATCAATCCTAAGGGGAGAGTCCCCAACACAAGGTTAGACAAGCCACTTACCTCGAACCGGCTCAATTGTCAACCCAAAACCACGTTCTTGCCACGAGTATCCGACTCCAAATGGCCCAAATCTATTCAATTAAATTTCATAATGTAAATAACACTTCAAATAATTGTTTCTACAATTAAATTCTAAGCTAATACACGAAATTAGATAAAATGACCAAAATGCCCCTCGGGCCCACGTCTCGGAATCGGGTGAAATTTATATTTCCAGAATCCTCACACCCTCACGAGTTCATGCATACCAAAGTGACTAAAATCGGACCTTAAATGGTCCATCAAATCTTTAATCAAAGGTCTCTAATACTAAGCCCTAGTTTTCCCCAAATTTTCACCCTTAATTTCCATAATTTCTAGCTCTAATCCGTGAAATAATAGCATAGGAATGAGTTTTAAGTCCAAATTCCTTACCTCAATGAAGTTCCATTGAGATAGAAATTCCAAAGCCGAGATAAAAATTGTGAAATAGATCAAAATTCACGAAGGACACAATTTATATTTCTGCCCAGGCATTTCTCGCATATGCGGCACAATAACCGCTTCTGCGGTACCGCATATGCGGCCACATACCCGCTTCTGCAGTTCTTCACTTAACGGACCAAAAACCGCACCTGCGCTCAATATTCCGCACCTGCGGCTTCGCAGGTGCGGTCCCACAACCGCATCTGCGGTTCTTGACAATTCCTCACCAATCCGCTTCGGAGGCTCCTCTTTCGCGTGTGCGGCGTCGCACCTGCGGTCCTTAAACTGCAGGTGCGGAAATACTAGAAGCAGCAAAAGTTCAGCAGCTGCAAACATTCGTCAAACTCCCCGTCAACCATCTGAAATCACCCCGAGGCTCCCGGGACCTCAACCAAAGGCACCAACAAGTCTAATACCACTGTCCTAACTTGTACCAATCCTTAAAACACCTAAAACAACATCGAAACCTCAAATTAATCATGGATTCAAGCCTAAGAACTCCAAATTTCTCAAAATACGCTTTTGATCAAAAAAGTCTATCAAACGTCGTCCGAATGACCTGAAATTTTACATTCCACACTACGGAGCTACTCCAACTTCCGGAATTCCATTCTGACCCTCGGATCAAAATCTCACTATCGAACCGGAAACTTCAAAAATCCATCTTTTGACATTTCAAGCCTAAATTGGCTACGGACCTCCAAAACACAATCCGAAACGCCCCAAGCCCGAAATCACCCAACGGAGCTAACGGAATCATCGGATTTTCATTCCGAGGCCGTCTTCATGCTGTTCCGACTATTGTAAAATTTCCAATACTTAAGCTCACATTTAGGGACTAAGTGTCCAAAAACTCTCCAAAATTAAAAACCGAACATCCCAGCAATTCAAAATAGCAGAAATAAACACGGGGAAAGCAGTTAATAGGGGATCGGGCGTAAATCCTATAAAATGACCGGCCGGGTCGTTACATCCTCCCACACTTAAACATTCGTTCGTCCTCGAACGAACATAAATACATACCGAAAGTAGTGAAAAGATGGGGGTACTGGCTGCGCATATCCTGCTCGGTCTCCCAGGTTGCCTCCTCGATCGGCTGACCCAGCAACTGAACCTTCACCGATGCAATGTTCTTTGACCTCAGCTTCCTAACCTACTTGTTCAATATTGCCATTGGCTCCTCAACATAAGGTAGATCCCATTCCAACTGGACTGAGCTGAAATCCAACACGTGCGATGGATCACCGTGATACCTCCGGAGCATCGAGACATGAAAAACCGGATGAACTCCTGCCAGGCTGGGAGGTAAGGCAAGCTCGCAAGAAACCTCCCAAACATGCCTCAATATCTCAAAAGGGCCAATAAACCTCGAACTCAACTTCCCCTTCTTCCCAAATCTCATAACGCCCTTCATAGGCGAAACCCGAAGCAGAACCCGCTCTCTAACCATGTAGGAAACATCACGAACCTTCCGGTCCGCATAACTCTTCTATCTAGACTGGCCTGTACAGAGTCTATCCTGAATCACCATGACTCTCTCCAAAGCATCCTGAACCAAGTCTGTGCCCAATAATCTAGCCTCACCCGGCTCGAACCAACCCACCGGAGATCTACATCGCCTACCATATAAGGCCTCGTACGATGCCATCTGAATGCTGGACTGATAACTATTGTTGTAGGCAAACTCTGCCAATGGAAATAACTGATCCCAAGAACCTCCAAACTCAACCACACACGCACGGAGCATATCCTCAAGAATCTGAATAGTGCGCTCGGACTGTCCGTCCGTATGAGGGTGAAATGTTGTGCTCAACTCCACCCGAGTACCCAACTCCTACTGTACGGCTCTCCAGAATCGTGATGTGAACTAAGTACCTCTTTCTGAAATGATGGAAACTAGAATACCATGTAGGCGGACAATCTCCTGGATATAAATCTCCGCCAACCGCTCCGAGGAATAGGTAGTATACACAGGGATGAAGTGCGAGGACTTGGTCAGCCGATCCACAATAACCCCAATGGCATCGAACTTCTTCAAGGTCCGTGGAAGCCCAGATATGAGGTCCATGGTGATCCGCTCCCACTTCCACTCCGGAATCTCTATCTGCTGAAGCAATCCACCCGGTCTCTGGTGCTCATACTTCACCTGCTGACAATTAAGGCACCAAGCTACAAACCCAACTATATCCTTCTTCATCCGCCTCCACCAGTAGTGCTGCCTCAAGTCTTGATACATCTTCGCGGAACCCGGATGAATGGAATACCGCGAACTATGGGCCTCCTCTATAATCAACTCCCGAAGCCCATCAACATTGGGTACACAAACTCGACCCTGCATCCTCAATACTCCGTCATCACCAATAGTCACATCTCGAGCATCGCCATGCAACACTTTGTCCTTGAGGACAAGCAAATGAGGGTCATCAAACTGACACTCCCGGATACGGTCAAACAAGGAAGACTGAGAGACCACGCAAGCTAGAACCCGACTGGGTTCCGAAAGATCCAATCTCACAAACGGGCTGGCTAAGGCCTGAACATCCATCGCCATAGGCCACTCTGCTGCTGGTAAATAAGCCAAACTCCCCAAACTCTCTGCACGGCGCCTCAAAGCATGGCCACCATATTGGCCTTGCCCGGGTGATACAATATAGTGATATCATAATCCTTCAGCAGCTCTGTCCATCTCCTCTGACGCAAATTAAGGTCCTTCTGCTTGAACAGATGCTGCAAACTCCGGTGATCAGTATAAATCTCACAAGGCATGCCGTACAAATAGTGACGCCAGATCGTCAAGGCGTGAACCATAGCAGCTAACTCAAGATCATGGACAGGATATTTCTTTTCATGTATCTTCAACTGTCTGGACGCGTAGGCAATCACCCTACCATCCTGAATCAATACCGCTCCAAGGCCAACTCTCAAGGCATCACAATAGACAGTATAAGACCTCGAACCGGTAGGCAATATCAAAATTGGGGTTGTAGTCAAAGCTGTCTTGAGCTTTTGAAAGCTCTCCTCGCACTCTTCCGTCCACTGGAACAGAGCACCCTTCTGGGTCAGCCTGGTCATAGGTGCGGCAATAGATGAAAACCCCTGAATAAATCGACGATAATAACCTGCCAAGCCAAGAAAACTGCGAATCTCTGTAGCTGAGGATGGTCTAGGCCAACTTTGCACGGCCTCCACTTTCTTCGGATCCACCTGAATACCCTCTCTCGAGACCGCGTGACCCAAGAACGCCACAGAATCCAACCAGAACTCACATTTTGAGAACTTAGCATACAACTTCTTTTCTCTCAAGGTATGGAGCACTGTCTTCAGGTGTTGCTCATGATCCTCCCGACTCCGGGAGTATACCAAGATGTCATCAATAAAAACAATCACGAATGATTCAAGATATGGCGAAAAACACTGTGCATCAGATGCATGAAGGCTGCTGGGGCATTAGTCAACCAAAATGACATAACAAGGAACTCGTTATGACCGTACCGAGTCCTGAAGACAGTCTTCGGAATATCTCTGAAGACAGTCTTCGGAATATCTGGCTCCCGAATCTTCAACCGATGATAGTCTGAACGCAAGTCAATCTTAGAAAACACACAAGCACCCTATAGCTGATCAAACAGGTCATCAATACGAGGCAAAGGATAATGGTTCTTCACTGTCACCTTGTTCAACTGGCGATAATCAATACACATATGCATTGAACCATCCTTCTTCTTCACAAACAAGACAGGAGCACCCCACGGTGATACACTAGGCTGAATGAACCCCTTATCATATAATTCCTTCAACTGCTCCTTTAACTCAAGAGGAGCCATACGGTACGGAGGGATAGAACTGGGTTGAGTGCCCGGCAACAGATGAATGCCAAAATCAATGTCTCTATCGGGCGGTATGCCCGGAAGATCAGCTAGAAACACATCAGGGAAATCCCGTACTACTGGGACTGAATCAACAGAAAGAGTATCCATATTGACATCTCTCACATAAGCTAGATACGCATCACAACCTTTCTCGACCATACATTGAGCCTTAAGGAAAGAAATAACTCTACTTGGAGTGTGACCTAAAGCACCTCTCCACTCAACACGTGGTACACCTGGCATGGCCAGTGTCACGGTTTTAGCGTGACAATCAAGAATAGCATAATGGGGCGACAACCAGTCCATGCCCAAGATTATATCAAAATCAACCATGCTGAGCAATAATAAATCAGGTCTGGTCTCAAAACCACCAAGAACAACAAAACTTGACCGATAAAGGCGGTCCACAATAAGGGAATCTCCCACAGGAGTAGAAACATAAATCGAGGGACTCAAAGAATCCCGAGATACACCCAAATGTAGAGAAAAATAAGAAGACGCATAAGAATAAGTGGAGCATGGATCGAATAGAACCGATGCTTCTCTGTGACAGACCAAGATAGTACCTGTCATGACAGAATTGGAGGTGACAGCCTCAGTATGGGCAGGAAGAGCATAGTATCCGGCCTGGCCTCCCCCTCGAGGGCGACCTCTACAACCCCGACCTCCACCTCTAGCTGGCTAGGCTAGGGGGGTGGCAACTAGGGCTGGGACCATAGCCTGAGAACTCTGCGGGGCGCGCTGTGGATGAGGAGTCTGGGGAGGTGCAGCCCTCCCAAGTATAGGGCAATCCCTCACAACATGACGGGTGTCACCACACTCAAAACAAGCTCTGGGAGGACGTGGCGGCTGTGACTGGCTCGGGCCAGGTCTGCTGGACGGACCACTGGAAGTACCCCGCGCAGGAGGCGCACTAGACACTAGAGGTGCATAATAAGGCTCCTAAGGCCTAGGTGGGGCTGGAACGCCACTGGCTGCTAGAAGAGCTGAATGAACGGAGCGACTCATATGACCCCTACCATGACGACCTACAGTTGGGGCACGGGCACCAGAATAATGGCCCGACTCTCGAGCCCTCTTGGCCTCCCTCTCCTCTCTGTCCGTAGCATGCATACCCTCAATCCTCCTTGCTATTCTCACCACCTGCTGATAAGATATATCCATCTCTAACTCACAAGCCATGCTAGACCATGGTACCGCACCTGCGGTCCCGCTTCTGCGGCTGGGGACTCACACCTGCGAGTTTTCATTAAACGGTCATAGCCCGCACCTGCGCTGCCTTCTCCGCAGATGCGGCCCAGTAACCGCATCTAAGGTCACTGGCCAACACTGCCAGAATTGCACCTGTGGGCTCCTCACTACAAGTGCAAAAATACCAGAAGCGGCAACCTTCAGATTTTGCCTAAGTGCACAATCACCTCCGTTAAGCATATGAAACTCAGCTGAGGCCCCCGGAACCTCAATCAAACATATAAACCAATCTTAAAACATCATACAGACTTATTCCAACCCTCTAATCATATCAAACAACGCAAAAGCCACGAATCACCCTTCAATCCGAACCTATAGAACTTGCAACTTCAAGAAACCTACAACTGATGCCAAAACCAACCAAACCAAGTCCGATTGATCCCAAATTTTGCACACAAGTCACATTCAACACCACGAAGCAATTCAAACTTTCGTAATCGGATTCCTACCGATATAAAAATCTCACTATCGAACCGGAAACTTTAAAAATTCAACTTTCGGCATTTCAAGCCTAAATAAGCTATGGACCTCCAAAACACAATCCGAACATGCCCCTAAGCCCGAAATCACCCAACGGAGCTAACGAAACTAACAAAATTTCATTCCGAGGCCGTCCTCACACTGCTCTGACTACGGTCCGAATTCTAAAGCTTAATCTCTCATTTAGGGACTAAGTGTCCCAAAACACTCCGAAACGCAAAACGAATTCTCCCGGCAACTCACATTAGCATAAACAAACACAGGGAAAGCAGTGATTAGGGGATCGGGGTGTTAATTTTTAAAACGACCGTCCGGGTTGTTACAGTACGACCTCGGCATAATTGTGCATGTTAATTCTTTGGAACTTTTCGGGATTTATACTGCTTAAATGCTTCGAAATGTAAGTTGTTAAACAATATGAAATTGGAATTATATTTATGAAAGAAGAACTTATCACTTTATGTTATTGAATTGTCAGTATTATTCATGATATATATGCTTAGCATAAAACTTTAATTATATTATTGTTGGCCTTAGTAAGTGTCAAGTCGACCGCTCGTCACTACTTCTTCGAGGTTAGACTGGATACTTACTTGGTACATATTGTCTAGGTACTCATAGTACGCTTATGTAATTAATTGTACAAGATCTAAGGCTGGTGCATCTAGTTACCCGCCAGCCGCGCATACTTGATCTTGGACTGAGACTTCACAGTGAGCTGCCCCCTTCCGAGCCATTCAGCAGCATGCCAGAGTTTCTCTTTTGCTTGTATCTGTCTATTCTATTTCAGACAGTAGGATAGTCATCTTTTATATATTCTACTAGTTGCCCACATACATGTAACACTAGATCTTGGCATATATTAGTAGACTTTGATTTTTGGAATGTATTTCTATAGTTATGATTTCTTTTAGATATTTTCATTTTGTTTGCCTTACAAACTTTCATTTATTAAATGTTTTAGATTTAAATAAAGTTAGATGTTGGGATTGCCTAATAAAAAAATGAGAAATCACTAAGTTGTTCACTGTTGATTTTCATCACGGTCTGACATGGAGTTGGGCCGTGATAAAGGCAAACTACATTTACTATTTTCTGGCCGTGTATTATAACAAAAAAAAATTATTTATATTTTACCTAAAAAATAATTAGGTGTATGCTTTTTTTCCTTTTTCGGATTCACACCCTCGTCCTCCCTTTCTTTGCGAAGCATATATTAAAATAACTCCTAAGTAAAAGAATTGAAAGTAATGGATTATAACCTAAAATATATATGAACTAGTTAACTTATCCACGCTTCGCTCGGTTAAAAATGAATCAACCAAATAACTTTTTTTTATAGATTTAGTTAAGAGAGAGAGCTAAAATTTTCATAATACCACAAAGATAAAATTCATAGATGTACCCTAAGACATACATACAGGCAATAAATAAATAAATAAATCACTAAGGAGAAGTTACATATGAAAAAATAAAATAGAAAAATAAATCTAAAGAAAGCATCGCACTTTTTGTAGTTCTATGATAACAGTGTGCTGGGGAGCAATCTTCTCAGGCTGAAGAGAAGCCCTCCATGGCTATTTAGATATTTTCTTAGATTATACTTAGAAGAATTGTATTATAGACTATACTCATATGCTCTCCACTCAGGAATTGTATTTAGCGGCTTTTGAAATTTCAAAAATAAGAAAGTATAAAAATGTCAACAGAGTAAGTAGGTATTCATGTAAGAGAGTGCCATGTTACAAGTACTAAAGTAAAAGTATCGGATAAAACATTTGGGACATAAAAGATCACATAAACGGATGTTTTATGAATACATGATAAATAACAATTATATTGTTAGAGGAAAGTTCAGTAATCATATTTAGAGACGCTTGCGCTTGTTAAATAAAAAGGTAAATGCAAAAATAGGGGAACCATGTTGTCTTCTCGTTTTTTTAAAATTAAATAATAATGATAATGTATTAATACTATGAAGTACATTATAAGATTTTCAATGACCTAAAGAATCTGTATAAGAAAATTATGACATTTCAATGTATTGTCATGTATATGAAATGTTTTTGGCTTAAGTCAATATTATATATACTCCGTAAAATAGAAGCCGAAAAAGAAGAAGAAATTTAACTGAATGACCAAGACAACAGCTATCATAGAGGCATCGACTTTTGGCTATCATATAAACGGTCTGCCACCAAACTTGCCATTAGAGATATCAAAAGTAACCGAATTGATGAAGCTTTCCAACACATGTTACATATATTATTAACCAAATAAGAGATAATTAAGAGTTATGTTAACAAATAAATACTGAAAGTCTCAATTACCTCATTGAGACTGAACAATCAACACTAACAATGTGAACACGTACATATATACACGTGCTTGCAAATTTCACCTTGACCTTCAAAAAAATGCAAGCTAAATTTGGGCTCTATTAACCTTTTATGAATGTGCAAAGTTACCATAATAAACCAAATAATTTTGCTAGTTGACAGCGTGTGAGAAAGAAACAAATCCCATATATGGAATACTCCAAAAGAACATAAAATGAGTCACAAAATTAGTAAACTTCCACCATGGCTCAAAACAGAAAACAAATACAAATAGGCATGGATAACCTGCCTAGTGTAGTTTCTTCCTTTCACTAATTCGAATTCAATTTACCACCTCATGGATATAACCTAAAATATAAACCATACTATTATTACTATAAGAAAGAAGAAAAATCTCTCAGCACAAGAGTTCTTCAAAATATAGTAAATATAAATAAGAGAACATAATCAAAAAGAAGCCCAAACAAATCTAACAATTGATTTTAAAGTTTCATATAGAACACATAGTCGCTAGTCACTAATGGTGGATACCTCTTCAAATTCACTGCTTTTCTTAGATCCCCTAGATTGTCTTATCACATACAATTTATTTATATTAAGCTTTTTGAATAAGAAAATGAATGAAGATTAATTGCGACCATTATGTTAAATGTTGTTACCTTCCCATAACCAAGAAGGCGTCGTTTCAAATTGCGACCATTATTTGTATTAATTGCTGCAGCGTTCCAATCTTTTTGGAAGAACATGATTTTTGGGAACATAAATTGCAATACTAAATTGGAGTTCATATTACGATAGAGAACGTAATAAATGGAAAATGATAGGGGGAAAGCAAGAAAAAATGGGAAAAGGGATAAATGGGGAATCTCTACCTCTCCGTTATTAATATTTATAATTACGTATATAATGAAAGATGTAATTCAGTTCCAAAATTTCCTCCTATTCCCTTATTAAAACTCATACCAATAATTATGTAGGAAAACATTTTAATAACGGAGATTGTACTAAAAATAGGATAAAAGTCCAAAAAAAAGGAAAAAAGATAAATAAGAATGCTGACTTTAGAAGACTGCCACATTATTCTGCCAATTCCTAGCTTTATATTTATATATAGAATCTTAACGAAACTTTTGCCTAAAATGTTTATAGAAATATAATTGGTTAATGTTTAAAAACAAAGACTCCTATAGCTAGAAGGATTCCAAAGTGCTCATACGTTTCATAATATGACTTTCGGAATTTAAAGTGTTCCATTCAAAGATTTTTATGTGTTAATGAAGCGTACAATTTTTTTACAGATATGTTGTATTACATGGCTCAAACAAGGAAGGATTTGCTACACAATCTTTAATTGATTTTGAAGTCCTACATTTTAGGGAATCTATTAAATAATTATTGCTAAATATTAGAAAAATAACAAAATTACTATTTTGTGCAGTATAAACTTAATTTTTTTAGGATAAAAAAGGCGAATGACATTTCGCTAAGGGCCTTCGTGCTTTTGATATAAAATATAGTATTTACCTCGAAAAATGTGAGTAACAATTAAAGATAATTTGTGGTTTTAAAGATAAGTGATATATTCCAATACTAGTGATTATATAAGTAATATTGATCTTAAGCAAAAAGAAATAATGAACCAAATCAATGTTGTCGAAACAATAGGGGCCTCGAGCTCGTCTATACAGGGACCTCAAGGTCTGCTAAGATCAATACTGTAAAGGCAGTAAAGCTGAAGAATAATTGTTGAGAACAAGAGAAGAATAAGAATGTTCTATTGCAGTGAATATTATATGATCCTTACAAAATAATTGGGGTCCCCTTTATATAGGAGGAGAAAACCCCAATATAGTTACTTGCTCATAAAGGTAAAGAATTCGATTGGTACAGGTGTAAAACGGCCTAGTACGGACCTGTACCATTTCGTACAACCCTTATCCTATAATTAATGCCCAGGTCCACGTGTCCTTGAGAAATTCTCGCTCTTTCTTGATTGACTTCGAGATTATATTGTCCTCGATGCAGGCCGTGCCAGACTTTTTATCAGCTTCCTCTAGGTAGGTGTCCCTTAGCCGGATCTGACCCCTACTTCGAGCCTCCCGAACTCGGATTCACAATCCAATTTAAGACCTCAAAATCGGGTTCCTTGATTTTGTCCGTATACAGGTAGTCCCCGCGTTTCATGGAATAAGATGATAAGAAACGACTCATACCTCGATTTTCCCGAGCCTCTCACGATGATTTCATGCCTGTGACGTAGGCGCCTGAAGTGATCGAAATGTCCTGTCGGTCCATTTCCCCAAAAACATTGAATGCACCGCCTGTCCATCTCCCCAAAAGCATTGAATGCATGCCAACATTGGTCGGCCACTTGTGCCGCCGAAGCGTCACTAACTTTTAGCCCTTCCCCTTCTTTATCTCTTCCTCTACTCACCTATTTTTATGGTTCAAATATGTGACAACAAGGTCACACTGCAGCAACTTTACCAGTTACACCAAGGCTCCCTTTTTTAAAGCTTTACCCACTAAGTGGGATTATACTGAGTCATTGTTATTGTTGTTGGCTCTAAACAACGAGAGAAGGGCGTCAAATTCTTCCCATATCAGAAGATATGTGAACCTTACACTGTTGCTCATCTCTCTTAACTTCAACCTGGTGTGGCGCTTCATTCATTTTGCTTTCCATGGAGTGAGGTGGCACTATCATCTACTAACTTTTGCATCCCACACCGGTACAACGTCTCAAGAAGTGGTTTCAAAACAGGTTTGCTGATAAGACCTATACATGCCAGATTTTCACCAGGCCATAATTTTCTCTAAAAACCGAGATGGAGTCCCCGAGGAGGAGGTTCTCGAAGATGCCGCTTTTGAGGATACGCCCCTAAAAGTAGATTAGGCTCTTGGATTTTCGTTCTTGCTTCTTTGTTTCTGTGTAAGGGCCCCACGTGGGCTTTGTAAACATCTTTTGTTAATATAATGAATTTCTCTACTTCATCTTCGATTCGTGTTGAATTCCGTTCTGCCTTCGTTTGTTAAAAAAATCCGAGTGTATAAGTCCAATGATTAGTTCGAATACTGGACCCTGGACATAATAAACCCTTAGGTTTTTAATCGACTAATATAATACCTCTTAAGGTTCTTTGTTAATCCTCGAGCTAAGCTTAGATTGATTTGATGTGAGCTCGGGACATTAGGACTCCTGAGTCCGAGTTGAGTGAGAGCAAGGTCTCGAATTTGAAATAAAGTTAGTTCTTTTAGGCTTCGTAGATAGTCCCCGAGCGAGAATTTTCTCGAACTCGGGTAGCTCTTGGGCTTAGTAGTGGAGTGAGTATTTGCTCGAACTCGAAATAAAGTTAGCCCTTAGGCTACATAGGTAGTCCCTGAGTGAGAATTTTCTCGAACTCGGGTAGCCCTTGGGCTTAGTAGTCGAGTGAGTACTCACTCGAACTCAAAATAAAGTTAGTCCTTGGGCTACATAGGTAGTCCCCGAGTGAGAATTCTCTCGAACTCGTGTAGCCCTTGGGCTTGGTAGTCGAGTGAATACTTTCTCGAACTCGACTTGTAGGCTGTCCTTAATGATTTTTGATAAATTAATTCCCGATGCCTTGATCCTGATGCCAATATCATGACATAAGCGGTTGAAGTGACTGAAAAGTTGCTTTCTGTACGATTCCCAAAATCATTATTGTAGGCGGCTGACGGTCGGCCTTTTGGCTTCCTCAGCACGCTTAAATGATCTTTATAAATAGGTAGATCCCACAACCTTGAAAACTTTATTCCCACATTGCTTTCAAAGTCACATTTAGCCTTTTTTCAATTTCCTTGAGCTCTCCCTTCTCTTTTCTAACAACATTTTTCATCTTCTCGGATCTACCGCATAGTGATGGCTAAAACTTCTAAATCTGTTCCTCAAAAGGAAAAGGCTCCTTCATCTTCTCAATCGACTAAGAGTAAACCGGTAGTGCCACCTCGTATCGAGGAATGCATCCCCCCGCCGTGTGATATAACATCGGATTTCAAAATTGAAAAACCTATTTCCACACCAGGCCGATGCGAGCCTATGTCGCGATATATTTGTTTGGTGACCAAGGCCGAGCAAGTAAAGGAGGATTGCAAATGGGACAATAAGGAAGTAGTGGTTCCTTCCTCTAAGGAAGATATCACCACATATAAAACGGGGTACCTGAGCATATATACATACCCGTTTACACTGGGCCCTGCAATTCCAACCCAGGGTCCCATAGACCCGATTATCCTCGACATTTTCCAACGGTACCAAGTGACGCTCGGCCAGATCTACCCCTCCTTCTGGCAAATTGTTTACATAATCAGGTTCTTTTCGATCAAATCGAGGGGATGTCTTTTACCCTTGATCATCTGATCAGATTGTACAGTCCCCGACTTTATCGTGGGGGCTTGATAAAATTGCAACGCCGATCTTTAAAATCCCTTTTCTCTAGTATCGATGAGGACAAAGACCGTGGGTGGATGAGCCGGTATGTTCGAGCCAAAACCTCCAATCTAATTCCTGCTAATTGGATGTCGTTCCCCAAGGAGTGGAACACGAAACGTGACTATACCCTGCTTTCTTTTCCTTTCCCCGACTTTATATTTTTCTTTGATCTAACCTCTTTATGATGGTGTAGTCGTTGCTTTCTTTCCTGGTGGAGTTCCGGACCTCGAGGGCTAAGTCCGAAAGCTGGCCTCCTACGTTGCTGGCGAGATCTGGCCAAGAGTCGATGGGAGGCCAAAAACCATGGTGAGCTCTATTGTTTGCTTTCTCGTGCTTTTGTACGGGATACTGACCTTGGTTTCATGTAGGTCATGGAAATGCTATTGATTTGCGGCCGGCCCCGACTGATGAAGTGGAGGTTCAGAAGCCTTCCAAAGAAAGTAAAAGAAGAAGGGAGACATCTGAAAATCCCCCGAAGACAAAGAAGAGTGTGGCTCGAAGGCCTAAGGCCGATACGGCAACCTTATCTCCGGAAACGGCCCAATGCACACGGGAGCAAGAGGAAGAAGATGATGATGACTGCTTGCTGGTAAATCGTAAAAGAAAGAATGTTGATGCTTCGAAGCCCGCCGAACCAGCGGCGGCTGATGAGGCCCACTCCCGAGCTAAAGAAATCTCTGAAGGGAGTTCAAACAAAGTCCTTGAACCATCATCGAGAAAGAAGGTGCCTCGTTTAGGAGATCATTATGAGTGTGAGGCCGAACATCCTGACCCGAGCCTGATCAAATAAAAGAAAATGCCCCGAGCGGATCACTCGGGGTGATCAACGTGGATGATTCTCCCCCTGGCCCCAAGTTCTCCGAGGGGCAATTCCAGGAGGCTATGAATATGAGATCTTCTAGAGTGCAAGTAATCCATGACGGGCATGATATCTTTCAAGAATACCTCGCACTTGAAGACGGCCCCCACCCCGATGCTTCTTTCATTTTTAATGAGGCATGTAGACTCTTCAAACAAGCGAGTTTTTCGTTTCCTGTGCCTTTATTTTAGTTGTTCCAAATCTAACTTTCCTTCTCTTTCATAAAGGCTTTGGTGCTCCATAAAAGGGCATTTTCCATGTCCCGAGACGATCTTGCTCGGTGCGAGGCCGGGCTTAAGAAGACTTTGGAGGAGAGGGACATTGTCAAAGCCTTATATGCTAAGAGAGAGATATAGATCTACAATCTACGATCTACGAACTGAGTTGACGCAGGCATGTCAAGGTTGGGCCGAGTATGTTGAGAAGGTAATATAACTGGGTCTGTTACGCATTTGTTTGTTTTGGCGGCTGACTCTTTTTATTTTGTAGTTTCATCAGAAGGCCGACTTGGAGGCGCAGCTCGGGAGGATTTTAAGATGAAAGAAAACGAGATCCTGGGGTTGAGGCAAGGTAAGGAAAATATCGCCTCCGAGAAGGATACTCTAAGAGAGCTGTCAGCTTCGCTCAAACGCCAGCTTCGAGGTGCGAGGGAGGAGATCCTAGCTAGGGGCCTTAAAATCGAGGAGCTTAAAACCAGATCCGCTACTGAACTAGCCAAGGCCAAATCTGATGTTGCAGCCATTATGGCTTCGTATCGAGCCGATGGCGAAGCTGCTAATGCTCGGGCAAGGGAGATTTCTTCTACGGTGGAGGCTAATTTAACAAGTTCCCTTGACCATGCTAGGAGACAATCGCGGAGGATGAACCTTGAGGAGATACATGCTCGCGGCTTCGATCTTTCAGCCGATATTGAAGCGGAGAAGGTTTTTGTTGACTTATGTGAGTCCACCAAACTATAGAGTACCTGGTCCTCTATGAGACTGATACGTAGAATGCAGTAACAGCTGAATGTAAAGAAGGCCAGAGATTTTCTACGTGGAAAAATCCCACACAAGGGGATCAAAAAAAACCACGACCTACACCTGTAGGCTTTAAACTCAACTAACTTGTAATCTACCTATTACAAGCCACTTTGCAAACGCCCTTTTGCAAAGACTTCAAACTAACTTGTGATGCGCCACCACAAGCCACTCTATAACTCCCCTAGTTACAGAGGGTTTAACTTATGACTATTCCTAGTCACAACATAAACTCTAAAGTTTACGAATTTTGTTTGTTCCTAAGACAGCGCTTCTAAGAAACCAAACTAGAAATTACAATGTAGAACAATTAACAAGATACTATGGAAGTACATCAGACTCTGTTAGAAACTGATCCTTAGTGGAGTTGTCTTCTTGTTCTTGACACACCAGTGACTTCAATGCTAGATGAACTTTGTTATGCTTGAAAGAATATCACTGAATGCACAAAAATAGTGTGTCTTGCACCAGGTTATTTTATCACAAAAGATGGCACACACGATAGGGATGTCAACTCAAGGTGTATACTTCTTCCCCAATGAAAAGTGAGTGTGAGAAGTGACTGCTGTACAGTCTGCACATCCACTTCTAGGCAGTTGCGTTCCAGCTGGATAGTGGGCTTTGTACTTCCTGTCAGGACATACCAATAGACCAGGTTCTAGTTGTGTTCCTCTTCTGTAACAGTTGCCAGATGGTTACTTTCTTCTGCCACGTTCCAGCTGTGTACTTGACTTGTACTTTTTGTCAGAGAGCCCTAAAGCAGCATGTCCCTGTTGTGTTCCTCTTTATCTTGATTGCGTACAGTCACTGACTTGCTTGTGTCGGAGAACCTTAAAGGGCCAGATCATCAGGTCCTTGTTGTGTTCCTCCCATTGCTAATTTTCAGGCTTCGATTAGTTCACATGAAATGTGTGTCCTGTCTGTCAGGTGCTCTATCTGGTTCTTCATGAAAAGTTTGTTAGATCATCAAAACATAAAATACTGAAAACCCATCAATTTCCCCCTTTTTGATGATGACAAACTTAGTCATGGACAATATTTATTTAGAGCAAAAATAACCAGATAAGATGCCAGTAGTAGTTCCCCCTTAATCTAATATCTCCATCATTTTCCCACGTAAGTTCCCTCTTAATCTAAGATCTCCCTCACAGCTTCTTTTTCCCCCTTTTGGCATCATTAAAAAGGAGAGGAATTAAAAATAGCACCAGCAGGTAAGAAGCATAAAGAAGTCTAACACATCTAGCTCATGCCACATATGTGCACACAACTTGACAGAAAAGAGAAGCCAAAGGAACATAGGATTATACAAGCAACGAAAAAGAAGCTGTTTCATTAATGTTTACATTGGACTGAGTAATTCAGGAGCAGTAATGGTTAAGTACAACATGCCATCACAACAAAAACATGCAAACAAAAGTAAAACAGCAGCCGCAGGAGGTTGGAACAAAAATAGCTTGACACAAGGAGGATCCTAGGGGATACTAGAGGAAGCAGGCTTGGAAGAAGAGACAACCATGGTTTTGAGAACCATGTCCAGTATAGCATTTGCGGACAGTTGTTCTTCAAGTAATTCAGCCCGAAGTCTCTCATTTTCCTTTGTCAGTCGTGTAATCTCCTCATGTACAGAATCCGGTCCTTTAACTGCTTGACTGAGCTGAGTTTCCAGTATGGCATTTTGAGCCTCAGCCTTCTTATTTCCTCAAAGGCTACATTTTGAGCGTTGATTAGCTGAGAGATGGTCGAGATGCTTCCACCAACCTTTTTAATACATTCACATTCTTCTAGAGTGGTCTTAGAGAAAGTCTGTTTGCGTGTGCCCACTCTGGGATTCCCCAAGGGAACCTTATAGAATCTGAACACCTGAGTGAGGAGAAAGCCATAAGGTAACCCATGATTTACACCCTTAAAATTTGCCACCTTCTGCATATGGTCTATCATGATTGCAGGCAAATTGATTGGAACAAACTCATCGAGTGCTTCCATCAGGACCATGTCCGATCTTGTAGCAATAGAGCGCCTCTTAGAGCGGGGTAAGAGCACTTTATTGACCAGTTCAAAGAGAAGCTGGTACTCAGGAAGCAAGACCTTCTTATGCACCTATTCCCCCTGTTGAATACCTTGTTTTTTCATGATGGCTCTCCGAAAGTTTACTCCACAGACATCCTTAACTGAGGACATACCTTCACACAGAATTCTGACAATTTTTCCCAACATCGAAGCATCGAGTACAATGTCTACTCCATTTACAAGCGCACAAATATGATCCCCCTCAACAGTGAAAAGAGATGCGTAAAAATTTTGTACTGCATCTTCGTACACCAAAGGCATTCTCTCTTCAAACAAGTGTTCCCATTGTTGAAATTCCACAATCTCCAGAATTTGTCTCATCCCTGTCATCTCCGAAATTGCTGGATCAAATGTACGACCCCACAACACTTTCTGAGTTCTTAATCTTTGTTGCCAAAGACCATTGTCACGGGTTATAGACCTTATAGTACCAGGTTCCTTAACAGTTTCCTTCTTATATTTGCTAGACAGTTTGTTAGACTTTTCTTTCCAACTTGCCATTCCCACAGTATTGTCTTTAGACACAACTAGCTCAGTTAGACTCCATTTCTGTTTCTCAATAGTTTCATCGATGCCCTTTTTCATAGACTGTTGGATTGTCATAGATTGTTGTACTGAGGAACCAGGTTCCTTGGAGGCATCTTGGTCTACTTGGTTTACTAACATTCTTTTGATGAAATCCTTTGGATTCATTTTCCTTGTCTTGACACTCCTCTTATTTTTCTGAAATGAGGACTCAGAATTCTCTTGCTGTAGTGACCTGATGGTGGGTGATTTGGAGGAAGACTCTAAGAGCTTGGAGTGAACGGGAGGTGCAGGAGTGGGTTTTCATGGAAGAGAATCAGGTTCATCAGAAGGCTTTTCTGAGAATATCTCATGAGCCAAGGACTCGAGTCCTGTGGTTCTTACATCTCCTAGGAATGGAATTTCTTCCCCCTGGTACTCAGACGAGAGATATGCTCCTTCATTCATCACACTCTCAGCAGCTATAGCCATGATGTTATGAGCTGCTTCCTTTTCGGGTGACTCCTTGAGAGTCACTGAGTCCAACATGGAGGTGTTCAGATACTGGTCAGGATCATCCTTAGGGGCTTCTAATACTTGAGGAATAAAACCTCCTGTGTGTTTTTCGATGAGATTGTAGGATTGACTAGACATAGGATTCTCAAAATAATGGTAAACAGGGTTTATCAGAAATGGAAAAACTGTAGGAGTGGAGGAGGAACCAGGAGTTGGTGAGGTGGTAGAGGGTGTGAAATAACGACGCTCTGGGGATGATTTCAAGGGTAATGATGAAGTGGGAACGATGTCAATGGTGGGAGAATGAGACGATTTTTCGATCGCCATTAGATGGATACTTGGTAGACGAGTATGGAGAGAGATGAAAAGAAGATCCCAGTTGTACAGAGTAGATGAAGGTTCATGACTTGCCTTGAGAGAAAAAGAAGGTTTTATTGGAAGAAGGGCTAATGATGAGTGGAGAGCGAAACAGGCTCTGAACAGTTATGAAGAACAGCGGTAGGTTTGTGGGAAAGTGTTACCGTGCAGAGGGGATGAAAGGATTTGATATACAAGACATGACACGCAGACGCTAAAAATTCAGATGATGTGGCATTTGAATTAATTTTGTTAAACACATATTTTTTTTGTTTTAGGAGGGCATGCAGAATAAGCACATTACTACTAACCTGAGATACGAGAATCTGATGCCAGTGCATTCTTTTGAACAAAGTTTTAGCAGCTCCCCTCTCGCAGTTCATAGCCATACCTTTAGCTTCTATGATCGTCATGAGTGTTTACCTACAACGGTATTGATGTGAGTTAGGCTTGGTCTGAAAACACTTTAGCTACCTTTACCTGATGGTATCTTACACAACCAGCAGATGGAAGATCAGGTTCTTCATTAGATTCTTGTGACCCCATCTTCACCTTGATTTATCCGAAACATTCTCTTCTTGAGGCTTTGATGCAGATATCTGGAGTTTGGTGTTCTGTTCTGCAATGCTTTCCACCGATCAATCCTTTCTTCATATTGACCCTCAGAGGATGATCTCACCCTTCAATGTGTTTGCAATTTCTCTCCAGTTGTTGATGAGGTCATTTCGTTTTGCTTCCTTGTCTCCCAGAAGATAAGGCATGAATCATGACAGGTGCACCAGGTTCTGTGTGAGACGTGGTGGAGGAAGTTGAGTTGTCTTTTGCCAGTTTCCTTCATCTTGCTCACTTTATCATCCTCCCTATTTGAAGCCTCAGATACTTCCCAGAGACAGGATTGGTTCATCATATTGATCATCATCGTTTCTTTCTTGGCAAGGAAAAGTGTCTTATTGAATACCCTATGAGCATCTCCTGCCATTTAGTGCTTCCTTTGTTGGGGACCTTTTGACCTTGTTTTGTGGGTTGTTCCCCAGAAGGATTTCTTCACTCGTCTTATTTGCATTGTGCTTCCCAAGCTGATCCTTCCTGTTGTCAGTAGCAAGGCATTTTCTTCCAATTGACGGTTCCTGGCGAGTTTTGATTTAGGAAGGACCTGGTTCGACACCTGTTCTCAAGAGAGAGCAGTGTTCATTCCTTTTGCCCAGAATTTTGGTGATTCCATAGGCGATGAGCACTATCCATGCATCATTTTCCAGTTCCGTCTTTTCCTACTCGAGTGCCAAGGGAACCTCTCTGCCTTTTCATTCACTGAGAATGTACCCTTTACTTTCTTCTCAAGGATACATTCCCTTCCTGCAGGGCTTTCAGTGAGAGGCATTTCATGATGTTTCCAGCTGCGTGCTTTAGGCATTCACTGTCCATAGTCCATCGCAGTCTGCTTCCTCTCACTGCTCCCTGCACATGCACATCAAGGGTTAGATTTAGGAACCCAAACTAGTTTGGGTCCCTTGTTACTAAAAAAAGGATGAATGAGGGATTTCCTAGTCCACGCAGGCAGCATCCGCTTTTTGCGAGTGGTACCTGGTCCTTTGCTAGTAGTCACTCTATCAGTGAACGCTTTGTTCTTCTGAGCAGACTGAACCCTGGCCTGACAATTTTCTTTAAAATGCCCATTGTTTCCGCAGTGGGTACATAGCCAGTTATCAGGTACAGTGACATACTTGCTGTGTGGGTTGTAGGGAGTTTTCTCCCTTTGGAACCCGATGCCCTGCTTGTTCCCACTATTGTTGAGATACATGGCAGTAACAGCATCTGAGGACCAGGTCCACTTCAAGGATTTCTCAAGATCATTTCTTACTTTCTCCAACTCAGCTTGGAGTTGCTGATTCCTCTCGAGTTCACTGCAAAGACTGGTTTTTACAACATTTAACTCTTTTTCAAGCATGATGTACGCCTCACTGGCTACTTCCTTCCCTTTCCCAAGACTTACATTCCTATGTTCTCTATTGAGTCCCTCAATGGTTTCCTCTAGATCAGCGCATATTGCTAACAGGTCATCCCTTTCCTCTTCAGTAGATGCAACTTTTTCTTCTAAGGTGTGTTTCTCATTGTTAAGGCCTTCTATTGTTTCTTTTAGATCAACAACTACTACAATCAGGTCGTCTCTCTCATTTTCCACACTAGTTATTCTTTCATTCAAGGCCTCCTTTTCTATTTCAAGATTAGCTATGGTCTCATCTCGGTCTACTACACAGACCACTAGATCATCTCTAGATTGCTCTGCCTCTCCTAGTTCTATTGTGAGGATCTCCTTATCGTTTATAAGGCTATAATAGGCATCAATTAAGACATTTGATAAAGACCTTAGCTTCTTGGAAGAATAGGATTTCAGATTTCTCTGAACATCCCGGAAGCTTACCTCATCGTCTTCATCTTCTTCATCATCATCATCTGACTGAGCCATCAGCGCGAACAGTGAGTCGTACTTCGTTGCTTCAGTTTCCACTGCCATCAAGGAACTATTTTCTGCATCTGATTCCCTTTCGGATTCACTTGAGGAGTCTCCCCAAGCAGCAAGAGCCTGCTTAACGATATTGTCAGCAGCACTTTTTCTATTGAATCTTTTCTCTGGAACCAGGTTCCTTTTTCCTGCTTTGTCAGGATTTTGCTTGTACTGCTCCTGTTTCGCGAGTGGGCAGTCTTTGATGAAATGCCCTGACTTTCCACATCCGTGACAGAGATCGTTGTTCCTTGTTTTACTTGAACTGCCCCACTTTGGTATGCCACCATTTCTTCGAACCATTTTTTGAAATCTCTTAGTAAGATAGGCCATGTCACTATCTTCATCACTTGAATCACTCCTTTCAGCTTTAAGCACCAGGTTCTTTTCCTTCTTAGGCTCTCTTCTTTCACTGTCTTTCTTTCTTTTCATCTCGTAAGTTTTCAGATTACCAATCAACTCATCCATGGTCAGAGTCTGTAGATCTTTAGCTTCCGTGATGGCATTTACCTTACTTTCCCAAGACCCAGGTAGGATGCTGAGAATTTTTCTTACAAGCTTATTTCTGGGAATGACATCTCCAAGTGAATGAAGCTCATTTATGATGGAGGTGAATCTAGTGTGCATATCTTGTATAGATTCATCATCCTTCATCCTAAAGAGTTCATATTCTGTGGTGAGCATGTCAATCTTGAATTGTTTGACCTGAGTGGTTCCTTCATGAGCGGTTTTCAACGCCTCCCATATTTCTTTTCACAAGCTGAGACTGTTGTACTCATCAGGTCCTATGCCACACATCAAGATATTCTTGGCACGGTAGTTCTTTTCTACAGCTTTTCTGTCAATATCGTTGTACTCTCTTCTTCCTTTCGGCACCATTTGCCCTGTTTCTTCAATCTTCTTCATGGGAACATGTGGAACATCACATATAATGTCCCACAGCTTTGAATCTTCTGCCATAATGAAATCATGCATCCTGGTCTTCCACCAGCCGTAGTATTGACCATTGAATCTGGGAGGTCTATAGGTTGATTGTCCTTCTTAAAAGCTTGGTGGAGCAGCCATTGAGGATTCCTCCTAGGTGTTAGCCTGATAGGAGAAACCTGCTCTGATACCAATTGTTGACTTATGTGAGTCCACCAAACTATAGAGTACCTGGTCATCTATAAGACTGATACGTAGAATGCAGTAACGACTGAATGTAAAGAAGGCTAGAGATTTTCTACGTGGAAAAATCCCACACAAGGGGATCAAAAAAACCACGACCTACACCTGTAGGCTTTAAACTCAACTAACTTGTAATCTACCTATTACAAGCCACTTTGCAAACGCCCTTTTGCAAAGACTTCAAACTAACTTGTGATGCACCACCACAAGCCACTCTATAACTCTCCTAGTTACGGAGGATTTAACTTATGACTATTCCTAGTCACAACATAAACTCTAAAGTTTACGAATTTGTTTTGTTCGTAAGACACCGTTTCTAAGAAAGCAAACTAGGAATTACAATGTAGAACAATTAACAAGATTACAACTCAACTATTAAAGTACATAAGACTCTGTTAGAATCTGATCCTTAGTGGAGTTGTCTTCTTGTTCTTGACACACCAGTGACTTCAATGCTAGATGAACTTTGTTATGCTTGAAAGAATATCACCGAATGCACAAAAATAGTGTGTCTTGCACCAGATTGTTTTATAAAAAAAATGGCACACACGATAGTGATGTCAACTTAAGGTGTGTACTTCTTCCCCAATGAGAAGTGACTGATGTACAGTCTGCACATCCACTTCTGGGCAGTTGCGTTCCAGCTGGATAGTGGGCTTTGTACTTCCTGTCAGGACACACCAATAGACCAGGTCCTAGTTGTGTTCTTCTTCTGTAATAGTTGCCAGATGGTTACTTTCTTCTGTTACGTTCCAGCTGTGTACTTGACTTGTACTTTTTGTCAGAGAACCCTAAAATAGTAGGTCCCTGTTGTGTTCCTCATTATCTTGATTGCGTACGGTCACTGACTTGCTTGTGTCGGAGAACCTTAAAGGGCCAGATCATCAGGTCCCTGTTGTGTTCCTCCCTTTGCTGATTTTCAGGCTTCGATTAGTTCACATGAAATGTATGTCCTGTCTGTCAAGTGCTCTGTCTGGTTCTTTATGACAAGTTTGTTAGATCATCAAAACATAAAATACTGAAAACCCATCAGTTTTGAAAGAAGAGGCAGACGCTCTGTTTTCCGATGAGGATGATTCAGCCAGTGTCTCTGAGGGTGAAAGAGACGAGGATGAAGTCGCCGAGGATGAGGCTCCCAAGATGCGACTCCTGAAGATGCAACTGCTAAGGATGTGACCCCAAAGTAGTTTTTAGGTTACCTTAATTTGTTATCTTGTAGGCCTTCCTTGTGTAAACATTTCTTGTAATCATCTTTTGGAGATACGAGGGGAACTTTTAATCTCGTCTTTGGCTAGTGCTGGTATTAATATTGCTTGTATTCAACATTGCCTTCATTTATGGAAAACTTCGTTTGAATGACTAGTTTGGGGTATTATAAACCCTTAGATCTTTATCTATGGGTATAATAATTTGCGAGCCGGGCTTAAATCAACTCATTGTGGGCTCGAGATATTGTGAACCTCGAGTCTGAATCGAAATGAAGGCGGAGTCTCGAATTATAAGTTTTAGGCCCTTAAGCCTTTCGAGGTTGGCCCTTAGGCTCTTATATATCCGCCTTTAGTGTAATACCCTATATATTAATAAGGGCATATAAGTCTTTAACTAAAATAAAAAAAAAAAGAAGATATATAATAGGACAATGGGCTAAAGCCCATAAGAATGAGAAACGAGAAAAGGGAAAAAGGGGGAAAAGTTGCTGCTAAGCAACAGAAACTAAAAACAAAGAAAGAAAGAAAAAAAAAACGATGGAGGAGGAAACAAAGGAGAAGAAGAAGAAGAAGAAAAAGGCTAGAGCCAAACCTTGAGAAATTTTAAAAACGCACCGATTTTTACGGGTAATACTCGAATTTCTCATCCGGGTTCCTTTCTTCTGGTAATTATTTTTTTATCTCAGTTCATATATTTGAAGGGTTTCACAAGGTACAAGAAATTAAATACCAATAAGAGTTATTCTGGGCAAGTTATGCAATTGGAAGTTGGTCAATGTAACTGTAGGATAAATTCACTTGGAAAAAGAAGGGTATTGATGTATTTGTACTTACACTAGCCTCATTATATATGATCATTGTTAGGTGCAAATCAAGTGAGGGTGCAAGGATTGAGTTTTGGTGTTTAACTGTATTGCAATGACAATATCGAATTTGGGTTTGAATATTGTGAGTCTAGTATTGAGTACAAAAGATAAGTACCAATTAAGAAGGAATATTATGGACAGTAAGGTTATTTTAGTTTCAATTTATGCACACGATTAAGGAAATTGAACAGTATAAGGAATAAACCATATAAATACCTTTTTATTTACAAGATTTTGGACTAATTTAAATTACTCATATCATGGGTAAATATAATTCGGCGAATTGATGATAAAATATAAAACTCGGAGGATTGGGTATTCTAAATTAGTGATGGATTTAGCCTAAATGAGGCAATTAACACAAGATCGATATTGATGTGATTATTAGATTGATTGAAGAAAGTCGACAGATCGCTCGAGGCGACAAGTTTGGTACTTCGACACGAGTACTGGTGAGTAGTAATCTTACACAATTTGTGTTTTTATAAACCTGCATGATTTATAAATGAACTTTGAAAATAAATGTATTACTGATGCTTTGAAATTTGCAAATGTGGGACAATCCTTAACATGATATGATACCAAACATTTACTTGAGATGTTTACCGATTAATCAAAATATTTCACCGTTACTAGATATATTTTACCGTTACTTGAGATGTTGCAGTTATTTGAAGTAATTCTCACTGTTACTAGACAATGTTTTACTGTTAGTTGAGACAATGATTACTGTTACCCGAAATAAAATTACAAGATTTGATAAGGAATGATATGCCCTTTATTATTTTAAAAATGCTGTTACCAGTATTTAACTATTTACAAGAAAGAGTAATAAATGGGAGGAGACTTTGAAGGATCCCGTAGCTAACGGCGGGTTCGTTAGACCTGGTGCACCTTGTATTTACAGATTACTGATTACCGATGTACAGTTATAGCCCTCGCTAGGGGAAGGTAGAACTAGCATAACAGTTACAGTTTTTCCCTCGAGTAGGACCTACAGTTATACTTGACTCCTTTACGAAGGGGTACACACAGTGATACAGATTACATGATCCTTTCTGAAAAACCTCCAAATATAAAGATTGCTATGACACAGTATTTACCGAGTTTATTACTGAATTTGTAAATTGATTTTGTTACAGGAAACACATGATGGGACTGGTTATTATTACCGTTTTAAAAGGGGCATTTTATTTTGTGATTATTATACAAGCATGTTTTCTGACTTGTCCCCTATTAAAAACTGGTTGTAGTTAAATATTATTACTCACTGAGCTAGCTCCTGAGCGCCTGTCACGATCCTAAATTGGGTCGTGACAGAGTTGGTATCAGAGCCCTAGGTTATTCTTGTGGCTAATGGAGCACACGCCGGTAGTAGAATCTCAATTATGGTTATGTAGCCGGCCATTCCCATACTTGTGATTCTGCGAGGGCGTGATAGGATGTGTCTTGTCTTTCTTTCTTATTCTTCCGTGCATGTGTGGCGATTAGGGTCAAATAACTGAATCTGTCATCATCATTCTTTTCCTGTATTACTCATATCAATCACCCCATAATAGAATTTGGTTAGAGGTCAAAGACATTAAATGTTGCCACTAGATAGGTAATCTTTTCCTAACAACGAAAAGTGACAGAAGTATTAGACAAGGCCAATGAAAGGCCCGTTTTTCCATAGTGAGAGTCTTACCGCTAAGATGTGTAATAGAGTCTATTCTTGAATTAGTACGAGTCCACCACTATAGCACCTGGAGAGTGTCATTACAAAAAGTACTTACCTCCATGAAATTTTGAGATCTTTATGGATATAATAGATAAACATGATAATAATGAGCAAAAGAATAGGGACTCTAAAGTCCTCATGCACCTAGAAGATTATAGGACCAATAAAATATTCTTAATAAAGTTCCTAATGTTGAAACAACTAAGTTTAATATTTCTGATAGTTCGAAGGACCTTAAAGGTTTTAGTAAAATACTTACCACGTTATAAGCTATAGGATATTTCATGAAGAGGTCATGGAACAGACAACTTTTAGACTAGAGTAGACGGCGAATACATGAAATGCTACTGTACTCTTAGAGACCAACAAGAGCAACACAACTAATTTGGGAATAAATTTACTTAAAGTGTTTATGAATCACTTCCTTCTTGACAGTTTGTGACGTGAATTGCCTGCTAGATCGTTTAAGAAATTGATTTAGACGTTGGGTATACTTACATATAACACCCAAAAACTTTCTCAGTGGATATGCAAGCGACATCTTAAGTTTAGAGGCTTGTTGGAAGGTTGGTTAATTGTTTAAATAAGATAGTAACCACATATATGAAGACTTAAACCTATTCTATAGCAGTTGCACTTACCAGAACGATTGAAAATATGGACATGATAGGCGGGCTAGAACTCAGATAAGAAGATCGAGATTAGAATATCTTTTAGTATGGATTTTAATATGAGTTGAAGATTTAAAAATCAAGAATGTTTTAAGATATTAAGTGATCCTTTTCAGGTTGCCACATCAATGAAAATTTACAGTAGTCAAACATGTGTTTAATACTTTTAAGATTCAAGTTAAGAGAAGGAAACCCTAGCTAACCAAGTTGTACTTGATATGATTGACTCCAAAGTACAGATGGATATGGATTAATTATCTTCTTAGAATGCTACCCTCGATTACTATGGAAAGAATATTTAGGTTTGATGAACTTTAAAACCGATTTTGTCCAAAAAGGGGGATTATAAGTTTTAGAGACGAGCAAATTATATATTTTTGAGTTAAGCAGTTATAGAAGAAAGTTGTTGGATCTCATAGATACGGTAAGGGGCACAAGAGAAGAAACGCTTAGTTTGAGGAAAAAGGGGTATCATAATGAGAGATTCCCTTAATGTATCCCTAAAATTTACTAGACTACCTCCAATATGAAAAATTAGACTTCGGTATTGAGCTAGATACTGACACGCAAACATATCATTATGGCACCGCAGAGTTGAAAGAGCGTAATTGAATAATTGAGAACCTAATAGGATACAGGTTTTATCAACCGGAGTGTTGCACCATGGGGTTACCGAATATTATTTGGAAAAAAAGGGGGAAGAGGTCTTTAAGAATGTGGCCATAGGATAACAATACACAACAAATATCCTGTCTTGTATAGATAAGCTGTTTTAATCAGTACAAGGAGCCGTTGACCTTTAGTCTGGTATATCAACTTAGAATAAAGAAAGGAATATATTTCGATGTTGCTTCTGTACTCCGGTACAACATTATGAGTACCTGTGATGTTCCCTTTAGACTTGGCCAATGCTCAATTGCATTGATTGTGCCATAATGAATTGGTGTTCAAAGTGCTTTTTGGAGAATAAAATTCATAGTTTTACTACTATATTCTGATATATCTCGTACCAGGAAGGAGCACGAGAATTACTTGAAAAAATATGCCAAAGACGCTGCAGGAACCATCAACTTTTTTTCCAAGTTCTTGCAATTAGCTAGACTCGATTGTATTCATAGGACACAATGGTATTAAGAAAAAAAAATGGTGATTCTAAGAGATATAAACAGTTCATTAAATTGGCCGAGACCCATTTCCCTACATTTCCCTACAGATATTAACTTTGCTTGACAAGCTTACTATAAAGATTGTGTAGGGATTTCTCTGAATAGCACACACTCACCAAGTTAGACCATAGAAAATCGCTACATTTTAGTGGATGGAGAAATGTGCAAACGAGAAACATAGATTTGACAATTCAACAATTAATATTATGCCTTTATTCAATAGGCCTCTAGAGGATTCACTAGACGTGTTATGTGATACTTCGAGGGTAGGATCAGGGAAAATTAATTTTTTCAAAATTGCAAAAATAAAGTGGAACGCAAGTGATACAATATGCCTAAAAGAAGTATTGAGAACGAAGCTCTAAGTCGTATTTCATGCCACATTCAATGAAAATTTGAGAGATGGTCCATATTGAGTTTCATTTTTAAAATTTAGAGACACTACTTACTACGAAGAACCCTCTAACGAGATTTATATACCGTAGCACAAGAGGCGCTGAACTTTTACATTTTTATAACCGCCAAACAAGAGATATAATATTTAGCAATGCTGAATGAGAGCGAGACTTACTGAAGATATAATTGTACTGTTTTGTACTGTTCGGAAAGATAAATATTATAACTTATGCAAAAAAAAACTATGGGTGAATTTTGATGCATTAAGCTGCCTAGTAATATACTTCTGGACGAGATATGCAAGACTAGAACGTACACGTATTAGATTCAATGTATAAAAAATCCAAAGTGACATATTGGCTATTGGTCAAGCCGAGAGATGTATAGAGTCTAGCCAATTATGAGGATGAGCGAGTGTTTAAATTACCAGAGATTAGTTTCTAGCGGTAAAAGCAAGGATATGAGTTGTTAATAGTGAGGGTATTCTCCGGGACTAGGTAAATTTAAGT
>NW_017674066.1:97857-109816 GCF_001879085.1 Nicotiana attenuata | reverse complement strand
ATTATGTCATCGGCATAAGCAAGGTGTGTAATGATAGGACCTCTATGGTCCATGGAGAATGGGGTGAAGTTGTTGTGAGTAGCAAGGTTGTTTAAGGACCTGGACAGTACCTCAGCTCCAATAATGAACATGGGAGGAGATAGCGGGTCACCCTGTTTGAGACCTTGCGAAGATGTGAAGAACCCTTTTCTAGACCTATTAATGATGATAGAATACCACACATCGCTAACTAATCTCCAAATGATATCAATCCAAACTTCTGAAAAACCAAATTTTCTCATGACGGCCATTAGAAAATTCCACGACATTCTATCGTAGGCTTTAGCCATATCCAGCTTGATAACCACATTACCCCCATTGTTGTTCTGCCTTATGTTGTGGACAATTTCTTGTGCTAGTTGCACATTGTCAGTAATCATCCTGCCCTTGACGAAACCACTTTGATTAATGGAAATTATTTTCTCAAGCATAGGGTTCAGTCATCTAGAAAGAATCTTAGAAATGATTTTGCTGGTGAAGTTGCTCAGACTAATAGGCCTGAACTCAGAGAAGTTGGTTGGGGAGTCGACTTTAGGGATTAGAATCAGACATGTATGATTATAGAATTTGGTCATGCCCTTGCCATTGAAAAAGTTCTGCACAAAGTCTACAATATCATTCTTGATGATATTCCAGCATTTTCGATAGAAGGTGCCATTAAAACCATCAGGTCCCGCTTCACTTGAAGCATTCATACTAAACACGGCATCTCTGATCTCATCCTCGTCAGGTATTGCTTTGAGAAGATCATTATCTTCCTCAGTGATACATTTAGGAATACAGTTGAGGACCTCATGATTACTGAATTGATGCTGAAGGTTAAGCAGATGCTTGAAATGATGCATAGCCACCTTTGAAATATTTTCACCCCCTTGGACCCATGAGCCATTATGATCCTTGATCGTGTGAAGATGGAGCCTACATCTCCTGTTTCTAATTAAACTATAGAAGTATTTGGTGTTGCTATCCCCTTATTCATACCATTTCTGCTGCGCTTTCTGTCTAAGGATGGCATCTTGCATACCTAGCCACTTGATGTATTCTGCCTGCTCTTTATTGAGCTCCTCTCTAGATTGATCTGTGTTGTTAAGAGTGTCAATCTCTTCCAAGTTTACCATTTTTGCTTCCCATATGTTAACTTGTTCAAAAACATTCCCAATCTTCTCTTTCGACCATCTAGTGAGACTCTTACTAAGAAGTTTCAATTTCTGTTGTAGCCTCCACATGGGTTTTCCAGGAACTTGAGTGCTCCAAACCTCTTCTACCAGGTTCATGAATGATGGCTGCTCAGCCCAAAAATCTAGGAATTTGAAGTATTTGACGCCAGCTTGAGGTTCCTTTTCACATTTGATGAGGAGAGGCCTATGATCTGATCCAGTTCTACCAAGGTGCTTGACCATATTAATCTGGAAAAGTTGGGTCCATAGGTCGTTAACAAAGACTCTGTCAAGTCTCTTCGAAATCCTTTTTCTAGCTCTCCAGTTGTTGCACCACATGAATTTAGGGCCTACAAACCCCAAATCCACCACCTTGCAATTGTCCATACAACTACTGAACTCAAAGCTTCTGTGCATTATGTGAGGATTGCCCCCTTTTTTTTCATCTGGGTCTAGAATTACATTGAAGTCACTCCCAATGCACCAAGGACCTTTGATGTGAGTGTGGATGTCTTCCAAACTGCTCCAAAGCTCTCTCTTTTCATTCTCAGTACAGTTGGCATAAACTGCAGTGAGATATAGATCACAATTAGCGGGGGTGTATTGCATCTTCATAGTAAGCTGCCGCTCCTTATTGTCGACCACACTTGTTTGATAGTTCCCTGACCAAAGGAACCAAATCTGACCAGTCGTGTTAGCCATACTGTGTTGAAAGCCAAGGAATTTCATATATTTGTCAATTTTATTAATACTAACAAAAGGTTCAAAAATTGCTACAAGTTCCACTTTGTACAAGTTGATGAGTTTTTTAAGCATGGGAATGGCTTTTTTGATTTCACCCCTCTATTATTCCAAAAGATGGAATTAATCATGAAGTCCAGGGAAGATTAGTTTGTACTCCCTTCCACAATGGAAGAGTTCTGCTTCTCTGTAGTTTTCTTTCCCATCTTTTTGCTTCTGTTTCTGTTTTTGCTCTTTTGGACCAGTGAGAATCCCTCATTATCTTCTTGGTTACTTTGGGCGTTATGTTTTTGGTCTTCAGAAATCCTCACCGTCACCTTATTTGGTGAATTCACCTCTATCTGTTGATCGTTTTTCTTCGTAGAGTAAGGTTTATTTGTCGATGACTGTGGAGATTCTAGGTCTAGTTGAACCACCATATTAATCCCCGGCATTTCTTTGATCTCTGAAGGTATGCTGACTGATCCCTCATTAGTTGTGAGGTATTTGGTTAGGTCATGTTGATCATGTTGAATGTTGGTATGCTGACTGCACCCTTCCTTTTCTTGAGCCATATTTCTTTGAATGTTAGAGGATTCTTGCACCACCTGTTCAGACCCTTCAAAATTTCTGTTTGTTTGAATGGATTACTACACTCTTTGGAGTTATTGCTAGAGTCATTGTCCCTATTATCTTCATTGTTTCCTTTATCAAGGTCCACACCACCATCACTGCTTTCATCCTTTTTTCCATGTTCTTGTTGTTGTCGATTGGCTTGATCCTCCTTGCCTTTGTTAAACCTTTTGTTGCCGCTGACTTGACACCATATTGGTTTAAATGTCACTTTGGATTTCATTTGGGGGAGTCTCTTTTTTTTGCTGGTTTTCCCCTTCTTTTTGGAAGTTCTGGTTTTGATGTCATTGATTTCATCCTTCTGTTCATTGTGTTGAATGGCCATACTGTTTTGGAGAATACCATTCTACTGAAACTTTTCCTTCTCCTCAACTTGTTTGGTCGCCTTCTTCTCTGTATCTTGTTTGGTAGCATCATTCTCCATAAGCTTTGGCTTTTGCTCTGTACCTATGCATCTATTGCCATCCATAATTCCTTGAGCCTTTCCCTTCTCATTGATTGTAGTAAGATCTGCTTCAATAGCCTCTTTGTCCTCTGCTGCTTTTTTCCTTTCAATTGCCCGGCAATTTAGCAAATTGTGACCCAATTATTTGCAGTACTTGCAGTACTTAGGAATTCCTTCATACTCGAGTTTTTGAACAAATCCTTTTTGAGGAGCATTTTCATATACTTGTCCCACATACACAGAATCTGGTTGTGGTTTTAACAAATCAATTTCAACTCTAACCTTAGCTACACTTTCTTGTTCTGCCCCTAGTCGCTAAGTCCACTTCGAGCGGAGTTCCCACAGCGCTAACCACTTGTTTTACATACTGCCATGTATGCATATGAAAAGGGAGGCCAGGAAGAAGAACCCAAACAGGAGAAATCGGGAGATCCTCCTCTGGCTTAAAATCCGGTGACCACTTCTGAAGCCATATCTGTTGTCCCTCAATCTCTATAACTCGTTTGAACCAAACCGTGGAAAAATCGTCTTCATTAGTAAAATCTAGAAACACATTGAAATTGTCATACACGCCAACTTTGGACGATCCTTTTAGAGAAATCAATTCCTTAAATTTAGACCTAATCTGATCTATTTGGGGCCGAGGTTCAAGAAATCTGCCAACTAGAGTGAATCTGCATTCGGAAGCCATGATTCCATAGTATTCTGACGCTTTGAACATGATTGCCGACATACCATTGTGTGTGGTGTGTGTTGCAATTACAGAGTCCCGTTCATGGCGGTTAGGGCACACGGTTGAATTTGGGGAGTTTGTAACTGTGGTCGCATAGGAGATGTTGCCTTTGCCTTCAATTGCTTCAATGGGTTGCTTCGCCTTTTTAGTAGAAGCGTTTTACCAATCCATACGCACCGGAATGGCGCCGTCCGGCGGGTCCATGGGGAGGAGCGTGTGATTTACTCGCTAAAAAATATTACCGTTGAGAGTGGAAGGTTACTGTCAGATAATTTGTGTGTCTAATTATTAAGACACTTATTTGTCAAGTTCTTAGGATTAAGGTCTAGTCATGTAGGTATATACATTTAGGTCCAATATTTACTAGAAGAATCTTTTAATCTTGTTAGATATTTATATGCCAAAAAAAATGTAGACAACTTCTGTTGTTGTTATTATTATTATTATTATTATTATTATTATTATTATTATTATTATTATTATTATTATTATTTTTCACCAGAGAACTTCTACTGATATTAGACAACCAAAATTATTGAGTATGAGATTAAGACGAGTCCAAATGAAATGACGGGAATAAGGAGAACTTATATAGTCGACTTCAAGTGCGTTAAAATTGTAGTATTACTGTTAGACGTTGAGGTAGTATTGACCAATGAATTAAGTTTCAATAAACGAGAAGTGTCGACAAAGAAAAATTAGAACATAGTGAGTAGGTAAAATTTATGCGCATTGAGTATTTATACTAAACAAATAAATACAAAATATATGTTTTGGTTATATACTTTTCAACAATTGATCATAACTAAGTGATATGCATTTTTTTATTTGTTGACTCTTAACGGGAGGTTGGAGGTGTGGAGACAAACCTTGGAGTCTAAAGGTTTCAAGTTGAGCAGAACCAAAACAGAATACTTGGAGTGCGAATGCAGTGATGGGACCCTTAAAACAGACATAGAGGTAAAGCTTGATGCTTAAGTTATCCCCAAAAGAGCTAGTTTTAAGTATCTCGGGTATATTATCCAAGGTAACAGGGAGATTGACGAAAAAGTCAGACATCACATTAAAGCGGGATGGATGAAATGGAGGCTCGCTTCCGGTGTTTTATGTGATAAGAATGTTCCGCCAAGACTTAAGGGTAAGTTTTATAGGGTGGTGGTTTGACAGACTATGTTGTATGGGGCTAAGTGTTGGCTAGTCAAGAACTCCCACGTGCAGAAGATGAAAGTAGCATGATGAGGATTTTGAGATGGATGTATGGGTGTACCAGGAGAGATAAGATCAAGAATGAAGCTATTCGGGACAGAGTAGGAGTAGCCTCCATGGAGGACAAGATACGGGAGTCGAGGCTAAGATGATTTAGATATGTTAAGAGGAGAAGCATTGATGCTCCTATTAGGAGGTGTGAGAGGTTGGCCATGACGAGTTTGAGAAGAGGTCTAGGTAGGATTAAGAAGTACTAAAGAGAGGTAATTAGGCACGACATGGCGCTATTTCAGCTCAATGAGGACATGATCCTTGATAGGAGGGTATGAAGGTCGAGGATTAGGGTAGAAGATAGGTAGGTAGTTTCTTAGTTGCTCACAGATAGTGTTAGTAGCACGCATGTCCCTTCATATTCTCAGATTTTGTTGCATTATGTGATTTTGTTCGCCTTAGGTATTGTATTCCATGTTGCTATTATTTGGTGCTACTTATCCTTTATCTCTCTCTTTTTCTTCTCTCTTCCTTTCTTGCTTTTCTTCTTCTTCTTCTTCTTCTTCTTCTTCTTCTTCTTCTTCTTCTTCTTCTTCTTCTTCTCACTCTTTCCGAGCTGAGGGTCTATTAAAAACAGCCTCTCTACCTGCATTAGGTAGGGTAAGGTCTGCGTATATACTACCCTGCCCAGACCTGTCACAAGCCAAAGTCTAACTAGTCGTGATAGCACCTAACCCTACCCGCTTGGTAAGCCAGTTAACAACAACTCAATTCAAATAAGATTTACTGAGAAGATAAACGATAAAATAGATGAACTTTAATACAATAACCCAAGGACTGTAGTATAAATCATGAGCTTCTAAGACATAGAATTTACAAAGTTGGTATGAAATAAATACATCATCTGTTCGAAATGTACATAAACAGATTTATAAATCTAAAGCTACCAAGAACAAGAGACAACTATAACCGGAATACAGGTACATCTTCAATGCCAGCTCCCGCCACGTGCAATAACAGAAGCTACAAAATCTGCACTCAATGTGCAGAAGTGTAGTATGAGTACAACCGATCATATGTATTCAATAAGTAACAGACCTAACCTTAGGTTGAAAGTAGTGACAAGCTCGGGAGAAGGTCAAAGTCCAGCACCAAAGGCCAAGAACAACTCATATCAATATAATAAAAGCAGTGCAAGTAATAACTCAAAGTTATTATGCTTAGCTCATTCACAGTTACAGAAAACATGCATGCTTATCAGGTATAATAGTAAAACTCAAATCTTTCACCGAAATCACCAAAATATGAGTATATCACAAAACTGTAATTTTTTCAAAATCCTTCAACAACAGATAAGATATTTCATTCTCAGATAGCATGAGGAAAGTACATCTCTATGCCTACATGTCAATGTGCATGTGATGTCAGAAATATCGCAATATCGTATAGCATGAGGAAATGCATCTCTATGCATATATGCCGAGTATGCATGTAAAATGTAATGCATCACTATGATAAACTCATATACTCATACTCTCAGAGTACTCAATCTCACTGTCACACACTCAATTACTCGGCACACTCTATCTCTCAGTACACTCAATCACTCAGTATTCGGTACATGCACTCACTGCTGGTATGTCAGACTCTGGAGAGGCGGATCCTGACCAAGCACTAATATAAAGCCAATATGGCCTATTGTGGTGTGCAGAACGATCTCATAAATAATAATAATAATAATAATAATAATAATAATAATAATAATAATAATAATAATAATAATAATAATAATAATAATAATAAAGCATATAAGGCCTGCTGCGGCGTGCAACCCGATCCATATAATGATAATATATATAAAGCCAATATGGCCTGCTGCGGCGTGCAGCCCGATCCACAATATCACAACACGGCCCTTAGGCCCCAACTCAGTCATCAATCTCTCCAGTCTCTCGGGCTCACAAATCTCATGTCAATTAGCTCAAACAATGATAACATGATGTAACAACAAATGATAGCAGAGATTGAGATGTGATATGCAAATGAATGAATATGACTGAGTATATAATCACATTTTAAGCCAATAACTCAATAGCAGAGATGACCTCAGTGGGTCCCAACAGAATAAGCATATAGCTTAAACATGATTTCTAACGTGATTCAAAAGCTCATATAATCAAACAAGTAGGGTGAACATGGATGTAACAAGATATAACAGCAAAACAAGTCCGGTCATTGTCTAATAGTCAACTAGAATAATGATTTCCCCGGTGCACGCCTACACGCTCATCACCTAGCATGTGTGTCACCTCAATATATCTCTTATATCATAGTTCACAAGGTTAAATACCCTCAAGTTTAGATACGTTACTTATCTCAAAACGCGCAACCCAATACTCCAATAAGCCATTCTCACGTGTATCGGCCTTTGAACGACTCGAATATAGTCACAAATAACTTAATATAATTAATACAAGCTATATGAATCCATTCCATATGATAAAGCTAGGGTCTTTAACCAAAATAAAAAAGTTAACCCTGGGCTCACACCTCAGAACCAGAAAAAACTTACAAAATCCGACAACCCATTTAATTACGAGTCCAACCATACAAATTTCACTCAAATCCGACCGTGAGTCGATGTTCAAAACTCAAACAATTTCCTTTAAGAAAATTTAGACAAAAACCCCAAATTTCTCTTTTGAAATCATCAATTAAATTCCAAAAAACGAAGATGGAATCACAAAATAAAATCAATGCCGAGTATAAAACACTTACCCCAATTCATGTGATGAAAATCGCCTAAAAAATCGCCTCAATCCAAGCTCAATAGCTGAAAATATGCTAAAAATGGCCAAAACCTCCGAAAATAGAGTACTTATAATCACTCGACGAATTTATGGATCACGATCGCGAAAAAGAAAAATACATTACCCAAATACTCTACGTGTTCGCGAGCTTCCTTATGCAAATGCGATGCCCAAAGATGCCAAATCTCCGCGAACATGGACTGACTAATGCGAAGGCAGAAGAGAAATCACCAGCTCCCAACTCTCAGCTCAGCTCTATGCGAGCGCGTACTGTAACCAACACAAAACTACGCAAACGCGTTCCTGTTGTCGCGAACGCAAAGAAGAAAGTTGCTCAGCTCCAGAATTCCCCTACGCGATCGCATCTCCATCTTTGTGATCGAAAGAACATTTGAGGCATCAGAAGCCGGCAATGAAAACATGAAGAAAAATTGTCCAAAATCAATCCAAAACATGCATGAGCCCCTTGGAACCCCGTCTGAACATAACAACAAGTCCCAAAACATAACACGGACCTACTTGAGACCTCAAATCACTCGTACCAACATCAAAACCACGAATCACACCTCAAATCGAACTTAATGAATTTTTGAACTTCCAACTTCCAAAACTCGTGCCGAACCATATGAAATCAACTCGGAACGAACTCAAAATTTTCACACAAGTCCCAAATTACATAACGAAGCTATTCCAATCCTCGAAACTACAATCCGAACCCGATATCATCAACATAAACTCCAGGTCAAACTTATGAAGATTCTAAACCTTCGAATTGCCAACTTTCACCAAATAGTGCTGAAATCTTCTAGAAACATCCAAAATGCAAATCAGAGCATACGATTGAGTCCAAAATAACCATCCGGACCTAACGGAATCAAAGCACCAATCCATGGTCAAATACACAAAAGTCAAGAATCATTCTTCCAAATCAATTCCGAATCACCTGAAAAGCAAAACTGATGATTCACGCAGATCATAATACATCATACGAAGCTTCTCAAGACTTCAAATAGCTTAACGGAATGCAAATGCTCAAAATGACCGATCGAGTCGTTACATTCTCCCCCATTTAAACATACGTTCGTCCTCAAACGTGTCAAGAGTCATTCCAAGGCGATCAACCCACTGTGTAATCTTACCATGCATATACCCCGGGGGGGGGGGGGGTGATCCCACGTCACCCCCAATCCACACAAGTCCGTAAACTCAATATAATCGAAGATTCTTCCTCCTATAAACCTTGGAACCTAATTTCCAACATCCAGAATTCTTTACAAGACCCGAATCTCGCATCCACACATTGTATAAGTATGAACAAGCTGTATCAAGTCATAACAATAACCTAAGATGTAATCGCATGATATACCACATAACTCACATACCCACAACATTGACTTTTGACCAAAATAGCTTCCCAAAAACAAGGTCGACACTGGTAACAAACCTTATATCAACTAAAACTTTATTCCAACCCTTAGTACACTGCAAATGGTGAATGAAACAAGCAAAAACTCGTAACCACTCATCAGATCGACAAGTCATGGAGGTCTCTCTCGTCCGACAGAATCAAAATCAGATGCTAAGCCGACTTTCAATATAATTCTTCCAACCATACCGTAAATAAATCCGATAGCACGCATTCTAGGTCCAATGACCTCATCTAATCAAACATCACTATTTCATCGACATGCCATACGAATACAACCTAAAGCCATAAATCGTGCAATCCGTGCACCAATAAGCAACAATTTAAATGTATTCAAACATGGAAAATAATTCAAATGAGAGAACTGCACCGCAAGCTCAACAAGTACCACAACAAACGCAATGCTACGAACCCATCTCACATATTAGAATCAAACACTTGAATCTATCACAAAGGGTTATATCCCAACATAACCTAGCTGCAATGCGTAACCCCATCCAAACACTGATCCATTTGAAATACCTCAAGCCACAATGCTCAAAATCAACACCCATACGCAATTCGACATCAAGTACACGAAGTGCATGAACATAACCATGAAGAAGCAAATACCACAAATAAATCACAGCCCGGAAAGACCATAACCAAGGCGTAATCAACCATTCAACACCCCAATAACCATTTCGCTCGAATTCCGCTACAAGGACCAAACAAAACCTTATCATGTATGCATATAACCAACAAATTGCAACCCTTTGTAGCATAGTAGAGTAGCACATTGAATATATCATAACAAAAACAAGCTTAACTCAAACCGAATAACATATCCCTCAACATTAACAATTATGAGTCAACAATCCGACCCGGTATAGAGTACACATCCTCATTGGGCCTACCAATGGGCCCCCAAATTAACTTCGATCTTCCCCAAATGGATAAATATCCCTCCAAAAGTCCACAATGACCTAACCATAACACATACTACACTCTGGCTAAGTTTGGCCACATTTTCACAGTCCACAACCTCAAAACAATTTGCTTATAAGGAATTCCAGTCTCCAAGTCCATAGAACACCCGAATCACCATAGATGATCCCAACTCGACCACTGAAATGTCTAACACATCTATCATACGCTATCATCCTAAGAGGGATACTTTTATAATTCTTCCGTGCCACATAGCAAAATCTGAACATCAGTAGTCGATCAACCAGACGGGTACCGCAATACCAATGAAGCATCTGTAAGTCGAAATACAATGTGCCTTCCGAAACATGCACCTTTCTCAGGCAATACCAAGTAGTAATAGCATCCATCTAATCATTTGAAACCGTCCATGTTTCTAAGAATTCATGACCTCTTTTTGAAACTGAACCATATACTTGCACATGCAAATCCCAATCTCACACCACACACCGCCTCTATCAGGCCATCATATAAAAACACGAGAACCTCATTATCAACTCTGACTCACAAGAAGAATACATACTCAGTTAGCTAGAAACCTTTCACTTGATCCCATCGAGGAGGAAATCATAACATGCCGCGTACCCCTCACACCTGTAGATAAATCCATCTCAAGTTATGGCAGAAATCATCGAGAATACTTCGAAACACATTTGCACATAATCAGCATTAGAATTGAATCCTTCTAACTCAACCAAGCCACGCAGGTCACCAAACCCAAGAGTATTTCCACAAAACACCTGTAAAGACACCACATCATAAGTACCCAAAGAACCTATCATATCCATTACCGTGCCGATCCAACCTACTAGCAAAATGTCCTATTTCTTCGAGTTTCTTCCGAATTGGCTTCAAGTTAACACTTATCCTTTCCCGCACACTATGATGCTTAACCTAACTCTCACCGCGATAGATCCTAGCATAAATCCACACCGCCCTAAAGCCCAAAAGCTGTTGTATACCCTCTTAAGCACCCCAAAAGTACCACAACCAAGACATCCACTCTGAAAAGACCTTCTGTGAATTTAAAGTTGTTCCTTTTACCTTTCTAAAATTGAAATGTAGAATCCATAATGATATAGAAATATCGAGAGTCTCGACACCAATCCACTGCAATTCTCAGATTCTAGCCATATACAAATCCGAAAAATTCTCAATTGCCACATATAAATCTTGAATCCATTAGATCCTTCTTGAGAGTCATCCACCCTGCTCAAATCTCGATTGCATCGCCCAAACGGACTGAGCGACCCGTGCCCCATTAGCACAATAATGCCTAAAGAAGTGACCCTGCATTAATGCAATCGAGTAAATTTCCACTGCATGCGCACTACATCCATCACGAATAAATACTCAAATAATTCTATGATATCCATATACCCATAAAGTGTAATGTAACCCGTATCCAGAAATCTCCTTACTCGATTCATCCTTGATCTCAACCTCTACAAGTCATAATTGATCCACAACATGCCTGAAACCAAAACCAATACATCATATAATCATACAATTAAATCGTCGATAGCAGACTGCCCCACTTGGCTCAAAGCCATAGAACCAAACATTTGATAACTCACCATACCTATACTCTATTACTGCCATAATCCCCCACTGAAATTCAACTAATTCCTTCATAAGCTCATGCATCACAAACCATAAAATACCTGAAATCATCTGCTAAGCTCGCATTCACCCTCGTGACAGTCAGGTCAACTTTCTCAACTAATCCAAACTTAAATCGCAATATATATATATATATATATATATATATATCCCATTGGTAGAAAGAAACTCTCCACACAACATCATAAGGATCACACATTCGTAGATTAC
>NW_017674066.1:35893-92174 GCF_001879085.1 Nicotiana attenuata | reverse complement strand
ATGTTTCTAACATTGTGTTGATGTTTGAGCTGAGTTCTGGCAGGGCCTAAGTGTATGAAAAGCACAGTGTTGTCATCATCAAAAGGGGAATTGTTGGCCCAAGTAACGGTTAGTTTGAAGACTGACAAAGGAACTCAGACATGAACCAGGTCCATCCAGTGGTCCATCCCTCAGGTTCACAAAAACGGGCAGATTCAAGCATGTGGGATGCACGTGAAGGAAATAAGCTTAACTTGGTGTATTTAATATCTCCTGATCGAAAAGGTTGCATAATTGATAAGGAGAAGGAGTCCTTAATCAAAGAGAACACTATCCAAGATAGGGAAGGAGTTAGAAGTTGAAATCAACTAGAACTCTTCCACCAAGGAAGAGTTGCATCAGAACTCTAGTTATTTCTTCATCTACTAACTCTATAAATTGCAGGATGTTCTCACATTAAAGTGTTGCACAAAAACGCAGAAGTTAAACGTGAATTGGGAGCAAAATAGCAAGGCTTTTTGCAAGCAGTTCGTGTGTGATTCAAGTGTGCAAACCAGAAGCTACATGAACCAGATTGAAGAACCAGCTCCATAAAGAGTTTTATGTGTCTTTCTTTATTTCTAGTTCAATTGTAGTAGGTGTTTCATATTGTGCCTTTCAGCTTTATCTAGAAGCAATTGTAATAGGTATTTTGAGTATTCAAGTTAGAATTAACTTGAAGTTGTCGCAGCAAAGTTAGAGGATGGTTGCCACAAGGGGATTAGAGTTAATCCTTAGGTTTACAAAGAGTTTTGTAAATGCAGTTTTGGCTCAGTGATTTTAGTGGAAGTTTGGGAAAATCCTACTGAGTAGTAGGTCGTGGTTTTTTCACCTTTTGAGCCAGGTGTTTTCCACGTAAAAATCTCTGTATTATTTATTTTATGTACTTTTAATTCCGCAAACAGTAGTAATAAGTACACCTAGAAGAACCAGGTCCTTCCAGAAGCAGTTTAAGCGAAAAATTGAGTACCACACAAATCACCCCCCCCCCCTCTTGTGTGGTATTGACGTATAGAACATCAATTGGTATCAGAGCAGGTTATCCTTGAAGAGGCTAACACCTTAGGAAAAGATCAACATGAGTGCACCACCTGGGAACTGGGAAGGGCAATCCACTGTTAGGCCTCCACTCTTTAATGGCCAGTACTACTCTTGGTGGAAAAACAGGATGAGAGACCACATCATAGGAGAAGACTATGAACTCTGGGACATAGTCACTGATGGTCCCTTGGCTACTACAAAGAAAAATGCTGAAGGAGTGGATGTGCCAAAAACTAGAGCTGACTGCACTACTGAGGATTTAAGAAAATGGGAGAAAAATGCTAAGGCCAAGAAATGGCTTGTGTGTGGACTTGGTCCAGATGAGTACAGTAGAATTCAAAGTTGTACCACTGCTAAGGAAATCTGGGATACTTTGCAAGTTGCACATGAAGGAACACCTCAAGTGAAGAGGTCCAGAGGAACACTGCTGTATTCTCAATATGAGAATTTCACCATGAAGGAAGGGGAAACCATCCAAGAGATGTATACAAGGTTCACCACACTGACAAATGAACTTAAGTCTCTTGGAAGGGTTATTCTTGAAGAAGACAAAGTTGAAAAGATTTTGACAAGGGTACTGCCAATCTCTTGGGAAAGCAAAATCACAGCTATTCAGGAATCAAAGAACATTGCCACTCTCAAGTTGGATGAGCTAATTGGAAATCTCACTGCCTATGAACTTAGAAGGCAAACCAAGAAGATGGATGCACCTAAGAAGGAAAGGAGCCTGGCATTCAGAATCACTGAAGGTGCTGATCTAGATGAGGATGAAATGACCATGATCACAAAGGATTTTAAGAAGTACCTAATAAGAGAAAATGGTCCTTCAAGAAATGGAAGCTACAACAAACCAAGGATTCCTGAAAAACAAACCAATGAGGGGTGCTACAAGTGTGGGAAGACTGATCACCACATCAAAAATTGCCCTCAATGGGAAATTAAATGGAAGAAGGAAAGAGCTGAACGAAGGAACAGGTTCACCCCAAGAAGAACAAAGGATCAACAAAGGCTATGGTTGCTGCTTGGGGTGAAAGCTCAGATGATGACTCAGAAGACGAAGATGGAGATGAACAAGCACTTATGGAAATTGGGAAATCCGATGAGGAATCTGAGGTAAGTATAATTCATCTCAAAGACAAGATTAAGTTTTTGTCTAAAGAAAGTCTATCTGAATTACTTCTAGATTTCATTGATGAATTTGAAGTTATAAACAATGAAAAGGAACAGTTGTCTAAGGAGTGTGTGATTCTGAAAGCTAAGTGCAAAAACCTGGAACTTAGGGCTAATGAGAGTGATAGTAAAAGTGCTGAGTTGAAGAACCAGGTTCATGAACTTGACACCACAGTCCTAGAGCTTAAATCTAAAAATCTAAAATTTAAATTAGGAACTGGTAAAAAGAAATCTGATCACACAAAACTCACTTTAGAAGAAAATGTAGGAAAAATGAAAGATGAGCTGTACAAAAGAGATGAGCAGATTAAAGTTCTAAAAGAAGATCTAGGAAAGGTGAAACACGAGCTAGATAGAACCTGTAAATGGAATAGATCCTCCGATGCACTTTCATGGCTACATGAACACCATAGTAGCAATAAGAGAGGACTTGAATATGGGACCCCTGCACCTAAGTGGGATCCCAAAAGCAAGTACCTCACACTCCCTGAGAACAAAATTTGCACACACAGTGGTAAAACTGGTCACTATAAATCTGAATGTATTGCAAAAGAAAAGGCTAGTAAAAAGAATAAAGAATTTGTTCAAGGGAAAAATAGGCTGCCAGGTTGGGCTAAAAAGAATATGATTTACCCTTTTGCCTATAGAAAGGGACCCAAACTAGTTTGGGTTCCTAAGACTAACCCCTGATTTCCTTTTGCGGGTCCAAGTGAAGGGGAGCATCCTAATATGGTACATTGATAGTGGCTGCTCAAAGCATATGACAGGAAGCAAGAACTAGTTCCTTTCACTTGAGAACCTTAAAGGAGGTAATGTCTCCTTTGGAAATGGGAAGAAAGATGAGATCATTGGGGTTGGAAAGGCAGGTAAGACTGATTCTCACTCTATTGAGAATGTCTACTTGATAGATGGCCTAAAGTACAGTCTAATCAGTGTAGAACAATTATGTGATAGAGGTTACTTGGTAGCATTCACCACTACCAAATGTTTTGTGATTAAAATTACCACTGACAAGATTGTTTTGCTGGGAAAAAGAGTAAACAATAAATACATTGTAGATTTGTCCACACTTTCAGAAAATGAACTCATATGCTTAAGTGTGTTGGACAATGATCCCCTCCTTTGGCACAAGAGACTTGGACATGCAAGTCTGAGTCAACTCAACAAATTAGTCTCCAAGGACCTGGTGATAGGGCTGCCTAACATCAAGTTCAAGAAAGACAAAGTTTGTGAGGCTTGTGCAAGGGGGAAGCAGGTAAGATCCTCTTTTAAATGCAAGAAAGTGGTAAGTACCACCAGAACGATGGAACTGGTCCATATGGATCTCTGTGGTCCAATGAGAATATTAAGCAGAGGTGGTAAAAGACATGTGATGGTGCTTGTTGATGATTACTCTAGGTTTACTTGGACATAGTTTTTAACATCTAAAGATGAAACATTTGACATGTTTACTTCTTTTGTTAGAAAAACTGAGAAACAACTAGGTAATCAACCTGCATCAATTAGGTCTGATCATGGAACTAAATTTGAAAATGCTAAGTTTGCTGAATTTTTGCATGCTACATCATAAATAGTTGCATGACTAGACCTCTTGTTAAGAAGATTCCCTATGAGTCACTTAAAGGGAGAAATCTAAATATATCCCATCTTAGGGCATTTAGATGCAAGTGCTTTGTGCACAATAATAGCAAAGACTCCCTAGGTAAGTATGATCCCAGAAGTGATGAGGGAGTATTCTTGGGATATTCTTCACATAGTAAAGCTTATAAGATATACAATAAAAGAACTATGTGTGTAGAAAAAATTGTATATGTTATTTTTTAAAACTAACATTCTTTCTGAGAGACAGGAGCAAGATAATGAAGAGATTGGGCTGATAAGAAATTCAAATGGTGAAACCACAGTCCAGTCTGAAGATGCATCACAGGAAGGAACAGGTGATGGAACAGGTCCCTCCACCCAGGGCAACATGACAGGGGGAACTAACTAGAGAGGAACTGATCCTCAAACCTCGAGGGAACTTGTCCATGAACCTATTCCTCAGTAACAAAGCCAGGAAGGAACATCCAAAGAAATTGACACTCCTATTGCAACATCCACGAAATTGGATATAGATGAACCTGGTTCATCTGTTGATCAGAAGTTGTATAGGGGAATGATTGGTTCTCTTTTATATCTCACTACTAGCAGACCTGACATTGTGTGCAGTGTAGGTCTTTGTGCTCGATTTCAGGCAAATTCAAAGGAGTCCCACTTGACTAATGTAAAGAGAATATTGAGATACTTTAAGGCACTACTGACCTTTGCCTTTGGTATTCAAAAGGTAGTAATTGACGCTGATTATGCAGGTTTCCTAGTGGATTGGAAGAGCACCTCAGGTATGGCACACTTCCTTGTTCATGTCTTGTGTCATGGGCTACTAAAAAGCAAAATTCAGTGGCCTTATCTACTGCTGAAGCTAAGTATGCTGCTGCTGCTTCATGATTGTGCTCAATTGTTGTGGATCAAGCAGCAGTTGATGGATTTTGGTATTGAAGTTGGTTGCATCCCTATTTTCGGTGATAACACTAGTGTTATTAGTATGACTAAGAATCCGGTTCATCATAAGAGAACTAAGCACATAGATGTTAGGCACCATTTTTTGAGGAACAACTATGAGATAGGCTTGATCACTATGGAGTTTTGTGCTACTGACAAGCAAATTGCTGACATCTTCACAAAAGCCTTAGGTAGAGATCACTTTGAGAGGAACACGGTGGAATTAGGGATGATTAAGATCACCTAAAAGGACCAATTCAAGGTTAAACGAAAAAAAATGAATGAAAAAAAATTGAAAAAAAAATTTGGTTAGAAAGTCTGTAAATTGTGTATAATTAAATTAAATCTTGCTCAGTCTCATACTTTCCACTCTCGTGCCATGTGTTAAAATGACTCATTAATCTCTAATGATATTTTCTGTAACGACCCGACCGGTCGTTTTGCCTTCTAGAACCCCGCTCCCCTAAATTAAGCCTTCCGTACTCGCTTCAACTAATTCACGACTTGCGGGGGCGAGTGGTTCGGAAGTTGGAAAGTTTTAGAGCAAAATATGCTCAATTGCTTCTTTAAGATTTTCTTAAAAGACCAAATTTGACTTCGGTCAACATTTTGGGAAACGGATCCGGAATTTTGATTTGACAATTTCTGAGGGTCTGTGGGAAAATACGGGACCTGAGCGTATGCCCGGAATCGAATTCCGAGGTCCCTAGCTCGAGTAATGAATTTTTATCCGAAATTGTTTAATCGAAGCTTTAAAGAATTAAAAAAACTAAGAAGTCATCGATTCCCTAGGTATCGGGCTCGGATTTTTGGTTCCGAAGCTTGGTACAGGTCCGTAATGTTATTTAAGACTTGCCCGTAAAATTTGGTGTCAATCCGAGTAGTTTAAGGGTGTTTTGATCCGTTAGAGGAGAATTAAGAACTTAAGGATTCAATAGTTTGATTCATTTGGTTTTAGGGGGGTGATTCTAAGATTTAGCATTGTTTTGGGAGTTCCGAGGATTCGAGTAGGTCCGCCTCGTGATTTCAGACTTGTCGGTATGTTCGGGCAACGAGGTTCGAGCGAAGTAGAAAACTTTGAAAGGGCTGGAGGTTGTTGCTTCTGTCATAACCGCATCTGTGGTTCTTGAGCCGCAGATGCGGTCATGTCATCGTAGATGCGAAAAGGGGGAGGCCCAGGGAAAGCCGCAGAAGCGGGCCAGGGACCGCAGAAGCGATCCCGCTTATGCGACCCCCAGACCGCAAATGCGGTCCAGCTATTCAAGGCCCAAGCCACAGAAGCGGCCAGGTAACCGCAGGAGCGGTTCCGCATGTACGGGCCTCAGACCGCAGAAGCAGTCCAACCCTCCCTCGCCCACTTCCACAGATGCGGCCACCTTTCCGCAGGTGCAGGACCGCAGATGCGGTCCTCTAACCGCAGAAGCGGAAATCGCTGGAAGGCAGTGAATGCATTTAATCCGAGTTCAAAGTCATTTCCCCCATACCTTACTCCTCACTTAGGCGATTTTGGTGGTTCCAAAGAGAGGGTTTCAACATATTATTGCAAGGTAAGTAATCTCCCTCCATTATAAGTTAAATTACATGAACATTAGGTAGATTAAACACTAAAATTTGGTAAAACTCAAGGGTTAGAGCTAGAACTAGGGTTTTAGCAAAACTAAGATTTAAGCATGGAATTTGTTATGAAATGGACTAGAAATCATATATTATTGATCCTTAGGTTGTAGAGAACAATTTCCTTCGAAAAATACCGGAATCCGGGGGTGTGGGCCCGGGGTCGAAATTTAGGAAACTTGTGGGAAAGTTTGGGAAATTACTTAAATAGTCAGAATTCGGCCTTTTAAGCCTTTATTGACTAGCTCTTACATATTTTAACTAGTTTGCGATCGTTCGGCTTCGAATTAAGAGCTTGGGCTTGTTCTTGATATTTGGGAGCGCGCTTTGGAGCGAGGTGAGTCTCCTTTCTAACCTTGTGAGGGGGAACTGTCCCCATAGGATTAATAATTGAGTAATTGTTGCTAAATGCGGGGGCTACGCACGCGCTAAGTGACGAGAGTCCGTGCGTAGCTAATACTATGTTGATGGTCCGGGTAGCTTAGGACCCACATCATGCTTATTTTACATGACTCTCCTTATTATCTTGTTACTATGAGCACCTAGGGTATGCTAGAGATTTAAAAAGGGAATAAGAACGTACTTGTATAATTGTTGATGTCTTGCTTGGCATTTATGACTATTGATGTGCCTTGTGTGTATACTTGATATTCCTACTTATTTGTGGATCGGGCCGATTGCCTCGGTATGAATAGATGCATCTATAGGCGCGCCGTCGACCCTCGGCAAGTGCACAGTTTATTTCTGTTGGATCGGGCCATCGCCTCGGCATATTTGTGCATGCTTGTATAGCTTTGCCTTAGAGTATTAACTATTAGAATCGCTTTTTCATAACTCGAAGGGAATTGATAATTGTGACTGAAGTAATTGATTAATCAGAATCTTAGCAAGAGAATGACCTATATGCCTAGTTGTAAACTGTTGCCTGTTATAGATTTTTATTGTTAAACTTAAACTTATGATATTATTTGGCCCTAGTGAGTATCAAGTCGACCTCTCGTCTCTACTCCTTCGAGGTTAGGCGGGATACTCACTGGGTACATATTGTTTATATACTCATGCTACGCTTCTGTACTTAAATGTACAAGGTCTGAGGCAGGTGGATCCGGTTATTTCTCTGGTGCACATTTGTGAGCAGGCTTGGGACTTCTACGGTGAGCTGCCTTTCCTTCCATGCCGATCCGCAGCCGAAGAAGTCTTTCTTTTGCATTGTTATTTTCTGTCTATTCTGATCTAGACTGTAGGGTAGTGTGGTATTCTTTTGGGTTGTATATTCTACTAGTTGCCCGTAACTTATGACACCAGGTTCTGGCACACACTTGGTAGACGATTATTTTGGGGTCGTGTAACTATTTCATTATGGTATTTATCTCTTCTGGTTTTAAATTCCAAGTTGAGTGTTTATTTCGCTTAATTCTAATTAAAAGCAATAAAAATTATTTTGGTAATATTTCCTAAATGGCTTGCCCGACAAGGGTGTCAGGCGCCCTCATGACCTATTGAGAAAAATGGGTCATGACATTTTCTCTATTTTGGCAAATTTAGACTCACACAAGAGAATTATTAGTGAAGAACCTGGTTCATCAAGATAACACGGTATGTTTTCTACACTTTGCATAATTTGAAATAACTATATTTGGATCATGAGCAGAGTCCTACCAAATACCAAACTCCTTTTGGACTTATCCGTTACAAGTGAACCAGTCCCATTCAAAAGAGTCCCAATCAAATGGAAGTACCTAGATTCTAGGGATAAACTCCAACGTCTCTTCAAAACTGAATTTCAGTTTGATTAAACTTCTAAGAGTATGAAAAGCTGTTGTTACCCCATCAATTATTCCCCTGTATATTGATCAGCTTTAGTGTATTCCTTACTTCATCTCTCTCAAGCCGTCAAAAACTCTCATTCTTCTTTCATCTTCCAAACACAATATAACTCTCTTCTCTTCCATACCCTAGCCCAGATATGTTGAACACTTCTGAAAATCCTTCATCACCACCACATGAAACCACTTCCACACCTTCTACAACACCAATCTCTAAGAAAAGTAGAGTAAAGATGATGGCTCGTAAGATTGTCGCTGAAGGAGAGCAGATCAAGAAAATAAACTAGCAATTGAAAGCAGGTAGGGAAGAAGAATTCCAGAAATCTGAAGATTCATTTAAGTGTGCTACGAAGGGGGAAGAAAGTAGGTCTTCTGAAACTGAACAGGTATTTTCTGATTCTAAAGTTACTCCTGAGACAATTTCTGAAGTTGCTGAAAATTTAGAGAATAGATTTGTACTGGTGGTATCTATAGCGGGTGTTGAGACTACAGAATCTGGAGAAGTTGGTAGTAAAAATAAAAAGGGAAAAGAAAAAGAGAGCAAGGGTGCTAGGAGTACTGTGAGGGGAAAGGGTACAAGAGTGGTTGATTCTTCACCCACTCCTGTTGGTCTAACAAAATAAAATGGTGCAATGGTTGAGGAATTTACTGAAATAGAAGAGTGTGTGAGCATAACAAGGGGAAGTGGGTCTGGCGAAGCTGCTGAGGGGTTGTTTCAACTTGGGAAAAATATAGATGAACCTATTCTATCTGAACAGGAAACCCTCTTGGACCTACTGATAGGATTATCAATGGCACCAAAATTCATGCCATTCCCTATGGTTTCATTCTCACAACTGTGCTTGCACATTTCAAGGTACAAGCAAGGATCATTTCGGGGTTAATACTCTGGTTTCTTGCGATTATGAAGTCAATGCCATTCTTAATGAACCTGGTTCATCTAAAAAGACACCTATTAATAGCAAAGTCAGAGTCTTGGTACAGGAGAGTGAGGCAAAGGATATTGAGATAGCAAGGCTGAAGACACGATTGGTTGAGGTAGAATCTGAGAGAGATGTTCTCAGAACTGAACTTGCAAGGGAAAAGGAGAAGAATAATGGAATTCTTCAAGACATGCTGAAACTTCTCCAAGCAAATAACCCAGCCCCTACATCTTCCAAGCCTTAAATCCTAGCCTAGTGTAGATCAACCAGTGACCCAGTTCGGGATGTTTTGTTTCTTTTGCTCATGTTTTCAGTATTTTTATTTCTTCCTATGCTTTGTGGTAGAATCTTATCAATCATCAATGAAATTCAATAACTTTGCTCTAACTGTTTGTTCATATTTCTTTGATGGTTCAGATTCTTAGCTTGATCTATGATGATTAATCCATGATTGCATTTGAAGTAGCCCCAGTGGCCATGAGTAAGTTTTAAAATCTGGTTATCTCACATTTTTATGCAACTTTTCGATGATGCCAATAGGGGAAAAAAGGGTTGTGCTTTAAACAAGTGATGTTTACACTTTGAACAGTGATGTTTATAACGTAATGTACCTGGTCCTTGATGAGAAGTGATAAAAAGGAGAAATGTTTCTAACATTGTGTTGATGTTGAGCTGAGTTAAAACAGGGCCTAAGCTTATGAAAAGCACAGAGTTTGTCATCATGAAAAAGGGGGAATTTGTTGGCCCAAGTAAATGTTAGTTTTGAAGACTGACAAAGGAACTCAGGATGAACCAGGTCCATCACTCAGGTGCACAGAAACGGGCAGATTCGAGCATGTGGGTTGCACATGAAGGAGATAATCTTAACATGGTGTATTTAATATCTCCTAATCGAAAAGGTTGCATAATTGAAAAGGAGAAGGACTCCTTAATCAAAGAGAACACAATTCAAGATAGCGAAGGAGTTAGAAGTTGAAATCAACTAGAACTCTTCCACCAAGTAAGAGTTGCATCAGAACTCTAGTTATTTCTTCATCTACTAACTCTATAAATTGCAGGATGTTCTCACATTAAAGTGTTGCACAAAAACGCAGAAGTTAAACGTGAATTGGGAGCAAAATAGCAAGGCTTTTTGCAAGCAGTTCGTGTGTGATTCAAGTGTGCAAACCAGAAGCTACATGAACCAGATTGAAGAATCAACTCCATAAAGAGTTTTATGTGTCTTTCTTTATTTCTAGTTTAATTGTAGTAGGTGTTTCATATTGTACCTTTCAGCTTTATCTAGAAGCAATTGTAATAGGTATTTTGAGTATTCAAGTTAGGGTTAACTTGAAGTTGTCGCAGCAGTTAGAGGCTGGTTGCTACAACGGGATTAGAGTTAATCCTTAGGTTTACAAAGAGTTTTGTAAATGCTGTTTTGGCTCAGTGATTTTAGTGGAAGTTTGGAAAGTCCTAACAAAATGAGTAGTAGGTCGTGTTTTTTCACACATTTTGAGCCGGTTTTTCCACATAAAAATCTCTGTTTCTTTATTTTGTATTATTATTCCATGGCAAACAATCAGTTGTTAGTATAAACTAGAAAACCCAGGTTCTTCTAGAGCGAAAACTTGGTATACAAAAATCACCCCCCTCTTGTGTGGTATCTGACGTTTAAGAAAAATCAGGGGACAAGGATTTCCAAAGGGCCCCCCTTGTTTCAACAACCAAAACAATCACCCCCTTTCAATCTCAAGGGTCTAGTTCTTCCGGAAGTACTATACGGAGGATAGAGATGATGTTTGAGCAGAATGATGAAGAAGAACCAATGACTCTGATTGCAACAATTGGCCTTTCATAAACACATCTATCCGGAACCTAGAAGTGCACTAGGCCCAAATTTCTCAAGCTTTGAATACCCGACCTAAGGGTGCGCTACCAAGTGATACGGTAGTGAACCCGAAGGGAGGTAACAATCATGTGATGGCAGTCACAACGAGAAGCGGAAGAGGCGATGATGTGCATGCCTCGAATAAAAATCGAGTTGTGAATGATGATGTTGGGTTCCAAGAAGATGTGTTCCTTTGATTGTTGAAGATGTAGTTGAGACAAATGTGAACAATGAAGTGAGGATAGATATTGATGAGGCCGAGGTGGAAACTTAAGAGGCCATGAACCCGTCTAGGGAGCACATAATTGACATGCCGGAGCCGGTGGTGCCAAAAGCCAAGGCACCTTTGCCTAGACCACCTCCACCTTATCCTCAGCGGTTAGCAAAGCAAAAGAGTGACAATCAATTCAAGAAGTTCATAGATATGATGAAAAGCCTTACAATCAATGTGCCTTTGGTGGAGGCACTTTAACAAATGCCGAGTTATGCAAAGTTCATGAAGGATTTGGTCACTAAGAAGCGTTCCATGGATTGTGAAACAATAAAGATGACTCACCAAGTTAGTGCGGTAGTGCATTCTATGGCCCCGAAACTTGAAGACCCTGGAGCTTTTACTATCCCTTGCACTATCGGTAGTGCGGAGTATGCTAAGGCCCTTTGTGACTTGGGGGCTAGCATTAATTTGATGCCGTATTCAGTTTTCAAGACTTTGGGAATTGGGAAACCTAGGCCAACCTCGATGAGACTTCAAATGGCGGACCGGTCGATGAAGCAGCCTTTGGGTATAATTGATGACGTTCTTGTCCGGGTGGACAAATTCATATTGCCGGCTGACTTTGTCATATTGGATTGTGAAGTGGACTATGAAGTGCCTATTATTCTTGGGAGACCTTTCCTAGCTACGGGGAAGGCCTTGGTTGATGTTGAAGCAGGTGAATTGACATTCTGAGTGGGAGATGAGAAGGTGGTATTCCATGTTTGCAAATCAATGACACAACCCAATAGCACGGAGGTGTGTTCACTTGTGGACATTGTCACATCTGTGATAGTGGATGACACAAGTTCCATGATAAATGTTGAAGATCCTCTTGAGGCCGTGCTTCTTGACATGGATGTCGATGATGATGCTAGCAAAGTGGAGAGCGTGAATGCATTGCATGGTATGGGTTCATATTCATATGAGCCTAGGAAGTTATCTTTAGATCATGAAAACCGCAAAACTCCAACAACTAAGCCATCCATTGAGGAGCCATCGGTGTTGGAGTTGAAGCCACTTCCTCCACACCCCAGGTATGAATTTTTGGGCTCTAATTCAACTCTTCCAGTTATTCTTTCTTCTTGCCTTACTAACTTGCAGGTTGAGGCCACTTTGGAGGTGCTTCAAAGGCAAAAAAGGGAAATAGGATGGACTCTGGCGGACATTAGGGGAATAAGCCCCGCATTTTGCATGCATAAGATCATCTTCGAGGAGGATGCAAGGCTGTCCCTTGAACATCAAATAAGACTAAATGAGGCGATGCAAGAAGTGGTAAAGAAAGAGGTTATCAAGTGGCTTGACGCCGGTGTGGTTTATCCAATCTCCGATAGCTCGTGGACTTCTCCGGTCCAATGTGTGCCAAAGAAAGGAGGGATGACGGTGGTGACCAATGACAACAATGAGCTTATTCCCACTCGAACCATTACTAGGTGGAGAGTTTGTGAGGACTACCGGAAACTCAACAAGGTGACTCGCAAGGATCATTTCCCTTGCCATTCCTCGACATAATGCTTGATCGTCTTGCGGGGCGAGCATTCTATTATTTTTTGGATGGATACTCGGGCTACAATCAAATCTTAATTGCCCCGGAGGACCAAGAGAAGACTACTTTTACATGCCCCTATGGTACATTTGCTTTCTCCCGGATGCCATTCGGGTTGTGCAATGCCCCGGCGACCTTCCAACGTTGCATGATGGCTATTTTTACCGACATGGTGGAAGACATATTGGAGGTCTTTATGGATGACTTTAGTGTGGTTGGTGACTCTTTTGATGAATGCTTGGTAAATTTGGATAGAGTCTTGGCCCGTTGTGAAGAAACTAACCTCGTTCTTAATTGGGAAAAATGCCATTTTATGGTTGAAGAAGGTATAGTGTTGGGTCACAAGATTTCAAAACATGGGATTGAGGTAGACAAGGCGAAAATAAAGGTGATTTCTAGGCTCCCTCTCCCTACTTCTGTCAAAGGGGTGAGGAGTTTTCTTGGGCATGCCGGGTTCTACCGGCGGTTTATCAAAGACTTCTCGAAGGTTGTGAATCCACTTTGCAAGTTGCTAGAGAAAGAAGCCAAGTTTATTTTTGATAAAAAATGCATGGAGGCCTTTGAACTTTTGAAGCACAAGTTGACCACTACCCCTATCATAACCGCACCTAATTGGAGTTTACCCTTCGAACTAATGTGTGATGCTAGTGATGTTGCAGTGGGGGCAGTGTTGGGTCAACGGATTAACAAAATGTTCCATCCCGTGTACTATGCAAGTAAGACTATGAATGAAGCTCAACAGAATTACGCGGTGACGGAGAAGGAGTTATTGGCCATTGTATTTGCCATGGAGAAATTTCGGCCCTATCTTATGGGGGCCAAGGTGATTGTGCACACGGACCATGCCGCCCTTAGGTATTTGATGACCAAGAAGGATTCCAAGGCAAGATTGATGAGATGGGTGTTACTTCTTCAAGAATATGACTTAGAAATAGTGGACCGGAAGGGAACTGAGAACCAAGTTGCGGACCATTTGTCCCGGTTGGAGGAAGAAGGGAGGCCATGTGACGGCCTTGAGATAAATGATACATTCCCCGACGAGCAGCTTCTTTCTGTGTCAATGTGTGACATGCCACGGACATTGCCAACTTCATTGTGACCGGAATTGTCCCGTGTGATCTCTCTTCCAACCAAAGGAAGAAACTTAAGCGGGATAGTTTGGATTTTTATTGGGATGATACGTACTTGTTTAAGATTTGCACGGATGGTGTGATTAGAAGATGTGTCCCAGAAGGTGAACAATTGAGAATTTTGGAGGCTTGTCACTCCTCCCCCTATGGTAGCCATCACGGAGGGGTGAGAACGACTTCAAAGGTCTTGAGTTGCGGTTTCTATTGGCCGACTCTGTTTAAAGATGCTAGTGACTTGGTAAAGAGATGTGATGCATGCCAAAGAGCCGGCAGAATTTCAAAAAGGGATGAGATGCCTCTCAATACGATTCTCTAGGTGGATATTTTTTATGTTTGGGGCATCGATTTCATGGGTCCTTTTGTGAGCTCTTGTGGGAACACTTATATTCTCGTGGCGGTGGACTATGTCTCAAAGTGGGTTGAAGCCGTGGGTTTACCCAACAATGAAGCCCGAAGTGTTGTGGCATTCTTGAAAAAGAGTATCTTCACAAGGTTTGGCACCCCTCGTGCTATCATTAGTGATGGGGGGTCTCACTTTTGCAACAAGGCTTTTGATTCATTGCTTGCCAAGTATGGAGTAAATCACAAAGTGACCACCCCCTATCATCCCCAAGCTAGTGGTCAAGTGGAAGTCTCCAACCGAGAAATAAAGAGTATCTTGTCCAAGACGGTAAATGCTAATAGAACAGATTGGTCGAAAAAGTTGGATGAAGCTTTATAGGCATACCGGACGGCTTACAAGACCCCAATTGGTATGTCCCCGTACCGGTTGGTGTTTGGGAAAGCTTGCCATCTTCCGGTGGAATTGGAGCACAAAGCTATGTGGGCCTTGAGAAAGTTGAACTTGGAATGGGATGTTGCAGCGAATCTCCGTGTTGAGCAACTTAATGAGCTTGATGAGTTTAGATTTCATGCCTACTCCAGCTCGTCCTTGTATAAGGACAAGATGAAGTATCTTCATGACAAATATGCTCGGGGAAAGGAATTCAAGGTTGGTGATATGGTTCTTCTTTTCAACTCCCGGTTGAGGTTATTTCCGGGAAAGCTCAAGTCAAAGTGGAGTGGGCCATTTGAAGTTGTATGTGTGACTCCGTTTGGTGCTCTTGATCTCAAGAACAAGAATGGTGAAGTTTTCCGGGTCAATGGGCATCGTGTCAAGCATTATTTGGGGAAGTTTGATGACAGCCACGTGGTGGCACTCATTCATTTGAAGTGATGTGATGGTAACATGCGTCGTGCCGCGACGTTAAATCAGGCGCTTCTTGGGAGGCAACCCATGTCTTTTTCTTTCTCTTTGATTTTCTTTGTAGCTTAGGATTTTTGAGCTAATTGTTTGTGAGATGTTGCAGGGATTGTGTTGAAGCAGTGCAAAACAAAGGAAAAAATTTTGTAGTCTCTGAAGTTTGCCAGTGCGGCCGCGGTGCATTTTTGCGCAGTCCGCGCTGGCAAGTTAAAAATGCAGTTCTCGCTGAAGTTTTCCACCGCGGCCGCGGTCATTTTTGTGCGGTCTGCGGTGGACCTTTGCGGCCGCGGTACACTTTAACGTGGTCGCACAAGGTTGCCTTCTGAAACTTCATATGATGAAACCCAGTGCGGTCCGCGGGCACTTTTGTGCGGCCGCGCTGGTAGTGAGTATGGGGCCCACAGTTCTTCTATAAATAGGGCCCAAAGGTTTCATTTTACCCTTTTCGCACTTTGAAAACTTAGAGCCATATTGTACTGTTCATCCCTCTTCTAAGACCGTAACCCTTAGTTGCTTGGACTAGTTGCATTCATTCTTCACAAACCTGGTAACATTTCATGCATTTGTGATTAATTAAGTTTATATTTTCATTTTTTTACGGCTTGCTCAGTAGCTTTAGCTTTTTCTTTTTTTATTTAATTGTTAGTTTAGGGTAGTTTGAAAGCAGGGTAATGTACTGAATATGCTTAATCAATGGGTGAACTGAGTAGGGACAAAGTAGGTGTAAAAACTTGAACAAGAATGGCAAAAATACAACCCTAACTTAGTGCCTGTAAACCCTAGCTCAGCGCGGCCCGCGGTCGCCTTTGTGCGACCGCGCTGCCCTGACGCGGTCCGCGTACATTTTTGTGCGGACCGCGGTGCTTGTGTGATTGCAAGTTAAAAGTCTCCAGCACAGCCGCGGTCAAGTTTGTGCGGTCCGCACTGGCCCACCGTGCGGTCCGCACTGGCCCCCACCGCGGCTGCGGTCCCTTTTTGTGCGGACCGCGGTGGGAGATTCAGAGAGTGGTGATTTTGGGCCTTTTCCCAGCGCAGACCGCGGTCAAGTTTGTGCGGTCCGCGGTGCTATGATTCTACAACCTGTTCTGTAACTGTGTACTGAAATTATCTCTGTAATCTATTTCATTCACCTATTTCACTGCATGTGCTTAAACTAACAATGTTAGATGCTTATCTTTGCAGATAATGGTTAAACAAAGGGGCGCCAAACAATCACAACAACCCGTGAGAGGTGTTTCCTCCCGAGGGGGTAAAGGAAAAAGAATAGCAAAACTCACTCCCCAGGCTAAGAAAAACATAAAAAGAACCCGGAAATTGATAAAAGCTGGTTATAAGGCTGCTTCTCATTCGTCGGGGAGTGAGTATGTGCCCTCCAAAGACATTTCTTCCGATTCAGTCCCAACTCATATAACTGACCCCCTCTACCTAGTTGATACCCCTCCACCATCACCCACTTCCAAAAGACCAGTGACCGTAGTCTCGGATTCATCTGACGAGTCCGTAGCTGGTAGTGGGCAATACTCCACCTCCCCCACAGCTTCATTATCTGGGGAGAGTGCAGGCAGAGATGAGGGAGGTGAACATCAGATTGGGGTATTGAACGAACTAGAAAACCTGAAGTCTGGGAAGATCGATTTATTAGTCAAGTGGCATTTCACAAGTTTAGGGAGTGGTGGCCGGTGAGGAAGTTGATACCGAAAAGAAGTTTTATTTACACTGACCTTTTACCCCACAACCCGAACGTGCAGAGGGAGTTTAGAACTAGATGGGGCTGGGAGTTTTTCATGGAGAAGTGCATCGATGCTAATGAGCACATGGTCAGGGAGTTCTACTCTAATGTAGCTCACATTGTCAAAGATACCAAGGTGACCAAAGTTCGAGATAAAACAGTGTTGTTTGATTGAAGGTCTTTAAATGAGTATTTGGGGTTCCGTGATGAAGATGAGTCCCTTTATTTGGCTAAGTTAGCAATGGGTGAGGAAGTCCGTCCCTGGTTGGCCCAGTACTTGGCAATCCCAGGTACTGTGCCAGAGTGGTTGCAAGCAGGGAAGAAAATATTCCGGAAGACATTCAACTTTGAGGCTCGAGGTGGTTGACATTTGTATGCAGTCGGCTTGACCCGTCTACCCACGATCAGACTATTCCTCTTACCCGGCCGGTTCTTGTTGCATCTATTATGGCCGGGTACCCTATCAATGTGGGCAATGTGATTACCTGGGTGATCTCTGCTGTGGGACAGGAGCATGACCGGAATTACCTTTTTCCCAACACCCTTTCAATGTATTTCTGGGACCTGGAGGTGGAGAAGAGGAGATATGATGTCAAGACCAAGCCTGTGGCTCCTTACTCTTGGTACAGTATGCAGGGTCCGAACAACCCTAAATCCAAGAACTACAAGCCGCTTGCCTCTGCCCCAACTGGCCAGTCTGACGAGCCAGTTACAGTAGAGCCTTCTACCGAGCCTTCCACCATACCTGCTGCCACTACAGTTGAGGACTTGCCTCCAAGACCTTCTTCTTCTGCTGGTCCCAGTACTTCAGCTGGCCCGGGAGTGCCATTCACTGGCTAGCCTGAACAACTGGATGTCAGCTGCGACATCCAAGTTGTCCACTTTGTCTTCCACTATTCAGACCCAGTCAGCACCTCAGCCAACTCAGATTCCTCAGTCCATTGAGGAAACTTTGAAGAAGCTCCTGGAAAACCAGGAAAAGATTTTGAAGACACGGGCTATTTTGACTACAGCGGTGGAGTCCCATGGCAAGGCTCTGAAGGAGCTTGCCAAGGAGCACAAAAAGATGAGGAGGTCAAGGGCTTCCAAAGAGTCTGTGAAAGAGATGCGGAAAGATGTAGACAAGCTATTGGCAGACCAGATGCCTTTGGACTTGTTATTTGGGGATCCAGCCCCTCCAGTAGCAGCACCAGTGCCACAGCCACAGCAGGAGCAGGTACCCAGGCAGCCTATGAAGAAGAGGAAGCTCCCCAGCACATCGGATGCAGTTATTGAGGTGGTAGTCCACAGGAGGCCTCCTCCACTTTGCCTCAGGATTCACCTGTCATCCAGCCGGTCCAGGAACATGTCCCAGTCCCAGCAGTTGAGCAGCAGGAGGCCGGGAACCAGTCTGAGGCTCCCGCACATACGGAGGATTTGGGGACAACTGATGACCCCATGCAGACGGACCAGGCTTAGGGATCCCCTATATCCTTTCTTCTAATTTGTTTTTGATGCTTAGTTTAATAGTTGGCATTGGGGACAATGCCAGCTTTTATTCGTGGGGGTGCGCCCTACTTTTTTGTTGACTATCTGGATGACTGTACATATTTGACTCAATTTTTGTTCCTTTTGGTTGATTTTCTATTTGGTATGTATATAACTTTACATTCAGTACTTTTTATCTTCTATTTTGGTTTGTATATAAAGTTAAGTTACATTTTGTATATATTCATCCCTCGTTTGTATATTCTAATTCCCTATTGTAAATATTCATTCTATTTTCTATTTTTGTAGAAAAATTTCGTTTTTAGCTTTATAGTTAGGCTCGTAGCCTCGTGTTTTGTTTTTGACGCTTCCAATAAGCCCTTGGTTTTCTTAAGGTCACGGTTCTTTCCAAGGGTGGAGTATTGTGTGAACCGGGTGGCTCTTCCTGATGATGGATGGAGTGACAACCTTCTTAAGGGTTTGAGTCCGTTTCTTTGATTTTTCTTTTGTTTTGATAGTAGTAGTTAAGGGTACCTCAATCAAAGCTTCACTTGGGCCTAGCACATTTGCCTTTGATCCCATGGTCAAAGACATAATGTTGTGTTTAGGATGGTGAAAGTCGTGGCTTTGAGACTCTTGCGTTGACCAAACAATCATCATGTGGTCTTTTCGGACCATTGTGTGCTTGAATCGTAACTAAGGTCGTTGTGGGCCCTCGACTCGATGTCTTTAGCAATCCCCTAGCGTCTGTGGTGAGGAATCGAATTGCAAGTCCAAGTCCCGAGCCAATGGTCTAGAACTTGCCCTGATATGTTTGTTGAGGCGAAATCCTAGGTGAAATTTGACTTGAGAAGTGATTATAGGCTCTCGTTGATCTGAATGTTAAGTTGAACAATTCCATAGCCTACCAAAAAGATGATCCCTAGTTAACCCTTTTGAGCCTAAACCTTTTTCCTTCAAGAACCAATGCTACAAGCCTATACCCGTTCTAAATGATTACCCTTTCTTGGAACCAAAATCTTCCCTTGAGTAATGGCAAATGTCTAAGTTTGGGGGGGGGGGGGGAAACAAGAAAGGAAACAAAGTGGTAGAAAGGTACAAAAGCAAAAGAAGAAGGAAGGCAATGAAAAAGCAAAAAAAGAAAAAGACAAAAAGAAATTCCAATGTGAACAAGAATAAAAAGGGATTCAAGGAAAACAAAAGTGAAAAAGGTGTGGAAAAAGTAGAAAAAGGAGAAATGTTTTGAATTGCATGAGAAAGAGTGACAATGTGTCTCTCTAACCCCTTGTAAAGAAGTGAAATACTCAAAAGAGTCAAGAGAGTTGTGCCATAATGAATCAAAAGAAGTGCTTAAGGGAAGATTGAACCCGCTTGAATAAAAGCATGTCCTGCCCTTACCCAAAAGCCTTCATAATGACTCCACAAAAGCCCTATAGGATCTTGAGTTGAAGGAAACCTACATTAGTGGATACTTACATAAGGGGCAAGCATATGATACTTAGAGTCGGACTTGTGACCTTCTTCTTGAGAGAGATGAGTGAAACTTCATCAACCTCGATTTGTGTGTTAATACTCTAAAAGGTGAGGTTCACTTAGGGAGAGTTGAGGATGTGTGAGTTTGGGTTCCACGATGACCAAAGTAATTGAGATAAGTTCTTTGATGAAATGTGTCAACTCTTGATGCTCTTGTGTCACACTTGATCCATGGTTTTTCAAAGTTTAAATGTGTTAATGATGCATTCGTATTGAGAGCAATTGTTAGTCCCAATTGATGCTTGTTGAGGTTGCTTTAGGATAGCTGGAATTACTTGGATTTTCCTTTAAGGGGTGGGTCTTATTTTGTTTGCTTGAGGACAAGCAAAGGTTTAAGTTTGGGGGAGTTGATAAGTTAGGATTTTAACGTGTTTTATGCCCCTACTTGCCTATGCTTTGGTTATAAATTGCTACCAAATAGTCCCAAAATGCTCACAAGTTGTACTTGATTGCAGGTTTGATCGACAAAGCGACGAATGTCAAAGATCGGCTTAAAAAGGAGTGAAACCTGCTCAAGAGTCAAAGACTAAGGAAGTTGAGGAAAAGAGAACCTAGTGCGGACCGCGCAAATGTGAACACGGCCGCACTAGGAGGTTCAGAGACATGGCATTATCAGTGGGCTAGCTGTGCAGCCGCGGTCGGATTCTCGCGGTCCGCGGTCAGGCTCCGCGGCCGGGCTACTCTTTTACGCGGTCCGCGGAGCAGAGATTCAGAGAGCCATAATTTGGCCAATTCCAAGCAAAGCGGCCCGCGTTCATTTCTGTGCGGTCGCGCCAACTTCCACCACGGCCGCACTGCATTTCCACGCGGTCCGCGGTCCCCAACTTCAGAGAGGCTGAAATCATGAGTTCAAGAGCCAGCGCGGCCGTGCTCCTTTTTGCGCGGTCCGCGCTGACCCCGCAGGGGTATTTTTGTCCAGTTTTTCCAGCCCAGTATAAATAGGACCTTTTACCATTTTTAGGTCAAGTTTTATGTTCTGAACGCAGCTGAGCTCGTGAGACCGAATATTGTAGCCATTTTTGGCACTTTTGCTCTTTATTATTGTAGTTTCTTCTTAGTAATTAATTAATATGCTTAGTTCTTCATCTATTATTTCAATTTCTGTATCTATCATGCGTAGCTAAACCTAATAGCTAGGGTTGTGGCTCAACCCTAGTGTGGGTAATTGATGGGTGTTTCCATCTAAGGTTAGATTGATATTGGGTGTTTGTTATTTGGGTTGATTTTAGGTTTTAATTAAGGATTGGTGGTTGCAAACACTGATTCTAGCTTTGTGGGTTTAAATCTTCTTGAGAAAGAGAGTCCATGACCCCAAAATTGACCCAACAAGGAATTGGGATGGACCCATTAGAAATGGTAGTCCCAATTAACGGGTTAAATCTCGAGAGAGTAATCACCCTACTTGAACCCTAGTTACTTGATGTAATTGGCCTACCCAATTGGTCTCAAGAGAGTCAATTGAGCAAAAGCACTCTCTCTACCGAGAGGTGTGGGAGTGGGTACAATTGTGCAACGGTTATAGCATAAGCCCCAAATATGTCAATCTATCCTTAGTAGCATCTACCCGTTAATTAGCCACCTAGGGAATGCCACGATCCTAGTGCCTTTCTCTATATTAAATACAACTTAGCAATATTCTCGTAGCATAATTTAGTTTTAATCATTATTTTTATAATAGTAGATATAAAAATCAAAGAAAACCAAAAATGTTTGAAGTGATATTAGGAGTACAAGCACAACTCTAGACTAGACAGAAAATCCAACTCCACTACTAGCTCCCTGTGGAAATTTTATCCCGAACCACTATTCGGGTAAAAGCTATTGCGACCCGCTCTTCCTACCTTAGTGTAGCGTCGAGTCGGCAGTGATCAGTCAGAAACCTCTCAAGCCACTCGGGCTAACAGTAAAACAGGTGCTCGGTCCAAAATATCATTTATAGAATCAAAACGGAGTAAATAGAACCGAGTTATGAAATTAGTAAAACATAGCATGACTGAGTGTAAATATTAAAACAAAAACAGTGTGAAAACAGTAGTAAAAAGCCCCTAAGGGTCCAAACAGTCGGCACGAGGCCCAAACACGACATTCAGCCCCAAATATAGTAGTACTTTCCAAAACACAATAATATCAAATAATTTTCAATCAAATACGCGACTTAATAGTCTTACGGGTCCGACCAAGTCACAATCCCCAACGGTGCACGACCCCACACTCGTCATCTAGCGTGTGCGTCACCTCAAAGTAGTGAAACAAAATGAAATCCGGGGTTTCATACCCTCAGGATAACATTTACAATCACAACTTACCTCAAACCGGTCCAAACTCTAGCCCGCGATGCCTTTGCCCCTCGAATCGGCCTTCAAATGCTCCGAATCTAACAAAAATTAATATATTATCATCAATATACGCTAAGGAACAAAGCCCAAGCGAAAATAATCAAATTAACTCAAAGATTCCGAAATTGGCCAAACCCGACCCTCGGGCCCACGTTGAGTTCGATCAAAATTACATCACTAGAATCCTTATCCTCTCACGAGTTTATACATATCAAGAACATCAAAATCGGACCTCAAATGGTCCTATAAATCCCCAATGAAAACTCTCCAATTTCAAGCCCTAATTCTCCAATTTTCAACCCTTAAATTCCAATAATTGCATGCCTAATCGGTTAGAAATTACCATATAATCGAGTATTAAGTTCAAAAATCTTACCTCCAAGCGTTATCCCTAGAATCCCTCTTCAAGTCCTCTCAAAAAGCTCTAAAACCGTCTCAAAAATGGAGGAAATAAGCTGAAAATCGCAAAGATGGCCTTTTATACTTTCTGCCCAGGCATTTCCGCACCTGCGGACAAATTAACGCACCTGCGGTCAACTTAACCGCATCTGCGGTTTTTCATTAAGATCCTCAGACGCCGCACCTGCGACCCAGGTCTCGCACCTGCGGGCTCGCAGATGCGGTCCTTACCTCGCTCTTATGATCCTTGCCGCTTCTGCAGTCTACCTTCCGCTTCTGCGGCTCGCACTTGCAGTCCCTAATCCGCAGGTGCTGTTATGAAAGGAACATCAGTTGAAGCTGCCCAACATCAATTCCAAACTTTCCAACAACCTTTCGAATTCTTCCCGAGGCCCGCGGAACCTCAACCAAAAATACGAACAAGTCATAAACCACTATTCGAACTTATACCAACCCTCGGAACACTCAAAACATCGCCGAAACACCAAACCACCCTCGGATTCAAGCCTAAGGATTCCAAACTTCCAAATTTCGCAAACGATCAAAAAGCCTATCAAACCTCATTCGAATGACCTGAATTTCACACACACATCACAAATAACACAATGGACCTACTCCAATTTCCAGAATTCCATTCCGACCCCGATATCAAAATTTCCACTACCAACCGGAAAATGCCGAAATTCCATTTTCTCCAATTCAAGCCTAAATCTACCACGGACCTCCGAATTACATTCCGATCACGCTCCTAAGTCCTAAATCACCTGACGAAGCTATTCGAAATATGGAAACCAAGTTCCGAGATCATTTACTCACAAGTCAACTTCTGGTTGAATTTTCCAACTAAAGCTTCCAAATAAGAGACTAAGTGTCTCATTTCACTCCTTGACCACTCCGAACACAGAATAACCAACAGGATATGACGAAATACAACTGAACAACACATAAAGAAGCAGAAATGGGGGAAACGGAGTGGTAACTAATGAAACGACCGGCCGGGTTTTTACATCCTCCCCCTCTTAAACAAGCGTTCGTCCTCGAACGAGTCAAGAAACATACCTGAAGCCTCAAATTGGTGAGGATATCTTCTCCGCATCTCCCGTTCGGTCTCCTAGGTAGCCTCCCCCACGGGCCGACCTCCCCATCGCACTTTCACTGAAGCTATATCTTTTGATCTTAACTTTCGGACCTGCCGCTCCAAAATAGCTGTTGGCTCCATATCATACGTCAAATCACCATCTAGCTGAACCGTGCTGAAGTCCAAAACATAAGATGGATCGCCAATATACTTCTGGAGCATAGAAACATGAAATACCGGATGCACACTCGACAAGCTAGGTGGCAAAGCCAGCTCATAAGCCACCTCCCCAATCCTCCGAAGCATCTCAAAAGGCCCAATGAACCGAGGACTCAATTTACCCTTCTTCCCAAATCTCATAACACCCTTCATGGGTGAAACCTTCGATAGAACCTTCTCCCCAACCATGTAGGACACATCACGAACCTTCCTGTCAGCATAACTCTTTTGTCTTGACTGGGCTGTACGAAGCCGCTCCTGAATCACCTTCACCTTGTCCAAATCATCCTACACCAAGTCTGTACCCCAAAACCTAGCTTCGCCCGGCTCAAACCATCCAATTGGAGATCTACACCATCTCCTACATAAAGCCTCATATGGAGCCATCTGAATACTCGACTGATAACTATTGTTGTAAGCAAACTCCGCGAGCGGTAGAAACTAATCCCATTACCCTCCAAAATCAATGACACAAGCGCGCAACATGTCCTCCAATATTTGAATAGTGCGCTCAGACTGCCCGTCTGTCTGAGGGTGAAAAGCTGTGCTCAACTCAACCTGAGTACCCAGCTCTCGCTGCATGGCTCTCCAAAACTGCAAAGTGAACTAAGTACCTCTATCTGAAATGATGGAAACTGGGACACCATGCAAGCGAACAATCTCCCGAATATATATCTCTGCTAACCGCTCTGAAGAATAGGTAGTACACACAGGAATGAAGTGCACGGACTTGGTCAGCCGATCCAAAATCACCCAAATAGCGTCGAACTTCTTCAAAGTCCGTGGAAGTCCAACAACAAAATCCATGGTGATCCGCTCCCACTTCCACTATGGAATATCCATCTGCTGAAGCAAGCCACCCGGTCTCTGATGCTCATATTTCACCTACTGACAATTGAGATACCGAGCTACAAATCCCACAACATCCTTTTTCATCCTCCTCCACTAGTAATGTTGTCTCAAATCCTGATACATCTTCGCGATACCCGGATGAATGGAATACCGCGAGCTATGGGCCTCCTCCAGAATCAACTCCCGAAGTCCGTCTACATTAGGCACACATATCCGGCCCTGCATCCTCAATAACCCATCATCACCAATAGTCAAATCTCTGGCATCGTCGTGCTGAACTCTATCCTTAAGTACAAGCAAATGAGGATCATCATACTGGCACTCTCTAATGCAATCGAAAAAGGAAGACCGAGACACCACACAAGCTAAGACCCGACTGGGCTCCAAAATATCCAACCTCACAAACCGATTGGCCAAGGCCTGAACATCAACTGCAAGAGGTCTCTCCCTAACAGGGATATATGCCAAACTACCCATACTCACCGCCTTCCTCCGCAAAGCATCGGCCACTACATTGGCCTTCCCGGGATGGTACAAGATAGTGATATCATAGTCCTTTAGCAGCTCCAACCATCTCTGCTGACTCAAATTGAGATCCCTCTGCTTGAACAAATGTTAGAGGCTACGATGATCAGTAAACACCTCACAAGACACACCATACAGATAATGCCTCCAAATCTTCAATGCGTGAACAATGGCAGCCAACTCTAGATCATGAATAGGGTAGTTCTTCTCATGGGGTTTCAACTGGCGAGAAGCATAAGCAATCACTCTACCCTCATGCATCAACACACACCCAATACCAACTCTCAAAGCATCACAATTAGGGGTGTTCAAAACCGAATCGAAACCGAAAACCGAACCGAAATTGAAGCTTAATGGCTTATTGGTATCGGTTTAACGGTTTAACGGACGGGGAACAGATTGAAACTTTTTTATTAACGGCTTATCGGTTTGGGGGCGGATTATTCAATTTTCTTCACGGATAATCTTTTAACCCATTAAGAATATATATATATATATATATATATATATATATATATATATATATATATATACATACAAAATTTATTTTTATCCTTATATATATATTTAAATTTTCAAAAATCTTTCTTCCACTTCCGGTACTCTATCTCTATTCTCTACTACTAATTTACTATTAAACATTTCTGTGTAGTCTACTCACTTATGGATTAATCATTTTGAAATATGTATTCTGGACTCCTTTGAATATAGACTGGAATTTTATCATTTCAGAATTAATCAGGGAGCATTGACTTTTCCTTTGCCGTTGTGGGCGGAGGAAAGACATATGTATTCTGGACTCATCTGTAATGTAGTGTGCTTTGGGATGTAATGGACTCATCTATTGTATTCTATAGACTGGAATGTAGTCTGCTTTGAACTCAAAGCAACATCATATGTAATATAGATTGAATTAGGCCGATAAACCGCCCGATAAGAGCTAAACCGATACCAATCCGCCTGATATCTTATCGCGTGTCTAGCGGATTAATACATTTAAAAATAGATAACCGATAAGCCAAACTGCTAAGAGTAAATAACTGCCCAATCCGCCCGATAAGCAGCCCTAATCACAATACGCCGTATATGAGAAGGCAAAACTAACACTAGAGCTGTGGTTAAGGCAGTATTGAGCTTCTGAAAGCTTGCCTCACACTCATCCGACCACATGAAAGGCGCACCCTTTTGAGTCAACTTGGTTAAGGGTGATGCTATTGATGAAAATCCTTGAATGAACCGACGGTAATAACCCGCCAAACTAAGGAAGCTGCGAATCTCTGCGACTGAGGACGACCTGGGCCAACTCTGAACTGCCTCTATCTTCTTCGGATCAACCTGAATACCCTCGTTGGACTCCACGTACCCCAAGAAAGCCACTGAACTGAGCCAAAACTCACACTTGGAGAACTTTTCATAAAGCTTCTCCTCTATCAACCGCTGCAATACCACTCTCAAATGCTCCACGTGCTCCTCCTGATTACGCGAGTACACTAGAATATCATCAATGAACACAATGACAAACGAGTCGAGATAAGGCTGAAACACGCTGTTCATCACATGCATGAACGTTGCTGGGGCATTGGTCAGCCCAAATGACATTACCAGGAACTCATAATGGCTATATCGGGTCCTGAAAGTAGTCTTAAGAATATCGGAGTCCCTGATCTTCAACTAGTGATACCCTAAACGGAGATCAATCTTGGAGAACATCCTTGCTCCCTGAAGCTAGTCAACTAAATCATCAATACTAGGCAAAGGATACTTGTTCTTGATTGTAACTTTGTTCAACTGCCTGTAATCAATTCACATCCTCATCGTGCCATCCTTCTTCTTCACAAACAGAACAGGCACACCCCAAGGCGACATACTAGGCCGAATAAACCCCTTATCAAGGAGTTCTTGAAGATGATCCTTCAACTCCTTCAACTCCGCTGGTGCCATACGATACGGTGGAATAGAAATGGGCTGAGTGCCCGGCACCAAATCAATACCAAAATCAATATCCCCGTCCGGTGGCATGCCCGACAGGTCTGATGGAAACACATCTACAAAGTCCCTCACAATCGGGACGAAGTCAATACTAGGAGTCTCTGCACTGACATCCCTCACGAAGGCTAAGTAAGAAAGACAACCCTTCCCATCCATTCGCTTGGACTTCAAGAACGAAATAACCCTAATGGGAACAAAATCAATCGAACCTCGCCACTCAATATGTGGCACACCCGGCATAGCTAACGTCACTGTCTTAGCATGACAGCCAAAATAGCACGACATGGAGATAACCAATCCATGCCTAATATTACATAAAATCGACCATACAATTAATAAAAGGTCCACTCGGGTCTCAAAACCCCTGATAGTCACCACACACGACCGATATACACGGTCCACAACAACAGTATCGCCCATCGGAGTAGATACACGAACAGATGAAACAAGAGACTCACGGGGCATATCCAAATAACGAGCAAAATATGATGACACATATGAAACAGTGGAACCAGGATCAAATAGCACAGAGGCATCTGTGCGACAAACCGAGACGATACCTGTAATCACAACATCTGAAGCAATAGCATCGGGTCTTGCTAGGAGTGCACAGAAACGGGCCTGACCACCACCTGATTGACCTCCCCCTCTGGGGCGACCTCTAGCTGATTACCCTCCACCCCTAGCTGGCTGGGTGGGTGGCGAGGTAATTGGTGCTGAAGTCGATGGCTGACTCCTCTGCTGAGACGAACCCCCAAAATGACAAGGACACTGCCTCCACATATGCCCCAACTCTCCACACCCATAACAACCCCCTGGTGCTGGAGACGGGGAATGAAGGGAACCTCTAGCACCGGGATGACAAGCAGAAGAACCTAGCATAGAAGAGCACTAAACTGATGGAGCACGGGACGAACTCTGGGCTGGAAGGGCACTAAGTGAGGAATGACCCTGATGAGAACTGTGAGAACCATGGCCTGATAATGCCCCACGATAAATTGGGCGAGCTGACTGAGCATGCGTGAATGGACGACCTCTGCCGTGCTGAAGCTGACCCCCATGAGGAGTACCACTGAATCCACCCTGGCCACGAGGCCTCTTAGCCTCCCGCTCAAACCTCTCCCGACCACGAACCATCTCAATCTGTTGAGCTATGTCAACAACCTCATCAAAGGTAGCACCAGACACTCTCTCTCTGGTCATAGGCAACCAAAGCTGGAAACCGAGGCCATCTATAAACCTCCTGATCCTTTCTCAATCTATGGCAACCAACCAGACCGCATGATGAGCCAACTCGGAGAACCGCATCTCATACTGTGAGACAGATCATCTCCTTGACGAAGCTGCTCAAACTGCCTGTGCAGCTCCTCTCGGCGAGACTCAAGTACAAACTTCTCCAGGAAGAGAACGGAGAACTGCTGCCAAGAAAGGGGCACTACGTCAAGCGGCCTACACCTCTCGTAAGCCTCCCACCATCTAAGTGCATCCCCGAAGAACTGGAAAGTAGTGAACGAGACCCCACTGGTCTCCAGAATACCCGCGGTTCGAAGCATCCTCTGACACTTATCCAAAAAGCCCTGTGCATCCTCACCCTCAGCACCACTGAATGACGGAGGCTGAAGTCTACCAAACCTCTCCAATCTGCGCTTCTCGTCCTCTAGCATAACAGGAGCTACATAGTCCTGAGCATCTGCAACCAGCTGGGTTGGAGATGCCCCCGGTGTCTGAAGTCCCTGCACGACCTGCTTAGACGTGCGAGCGGTGGGAGTCTGAGTGCCTCCCCCGACCTGAGAAGTAGTTGCGTCCGTAGTAACTGAGACCGTCTGAGCCAAGCCAATGCATACTGATAGAATCTGGGCCAGGGCCTCTTGAAGGCCTTGGATAACAATAGGCATAGCCAATGCCTGAGCTGGTACTACTGGAGAGTCCGCAACTGGGACCTGATCCTGAGCTGGGGTGGCAGGTGGATCTGCAGGTGCTGCCCTAGCTGCTGTGCGGGCTACACCCCTGCCCTTACCACGTCCTCGACCGCGTCCTTGGCCTCTAGTGGCCCCAACTGGTGGTACTAGTGGTCGTCCATCCTGTCCGGTAGCACGTGTCCTCACCATCTGTGAGATAATAGAATAACAAAAATTTAGTACTAGAATAAACAGATTCGCACGACAAATATTCAAGAATATGAAGTTTTTCCTAAAAGGTTCTGCAGCCTCCCGAGGATAAGTACAGACGTCTCCGTACCGATATGCAAGACTCTATTAAACCCGCTCATGACTCGTGAGATCTATATAACCTAGGCTCTGATACCAACTTGTCACGACCCTAAAAACTGACCCGATCGTGATGGCGCCTATCGTGAAAGTAGGCCAGCCGACACAAACCCATAAACAACCAGAAAATCATAAAAAGTCATTTGAAGCCATTAATTAACTAAAATCTCATAATATAAGTTTAAATAACCAGTGCAGAAGAAAATAACACAAGCCCGACATCGGGGTGTCACAAGTCACGAGCAACCACAACTCTGTCTCAATACCATAAAGTCTAACAAAGTCGGGAAGACAAAACTAAATAAATCTAGGGAAGATATTAGGGAGAAGAACAGGGCATCGAACGCCATGCAGCTACCTTGTCGACTCCAAAATCCTGTTGACCGGGCAATCAACGCTCACTATCGCGACCCGCAGCTCCTAGATCTGCACACAAAGTGCAAGGGGTAATGTGAGTACACCAACTCACTAAGTAATAAAAGTAAAAGTAGATGAGCAGTAAGAAAACAGATAATTTCACGTCATAGCACTACAACAATTACAGTACATTTCCCAAACAGTACAGAATTCATTTATCCCGTAAAACAAACTCAGTTTCAATAAAAGCCTTTTTCTTTTAAAGCATCTTTCAATAGTTTCAAACAAGTGATGAAAGCAGGGGTAAAAATGATAGAAAACGTAAACAGCTCCTCGGGCGAGACATGTACCATAAACCGCCCCTCGGGCACCATATCAACAAAACCAGCCCCTCAGGCTACCTCATAATCACTTATAATCAGCCCCTTGGGCAACAACATAATCAAGATCAGCCCCTCGGGCAACATCACATCACACACACTGGGTACCTGTGCTCACTGGGGGTGTTCAGACTCCGGAGGGGCTCCTACAGCCCAAGCGCTATCACAAGCCATTTCGTAGAATAATAAATCAGGCCATTGACCTATCATATATCTCAAATCTGTACAACATGCTGTGGCGCGCAGCCTGAACCCATGATATCCTCACAACACAGGCCCTCGACCTTACTCAATCAGAAACCTCTCAAGCCACTTGGGCTAACAGTAAAATAGGTGCTCGGTCCAAAATATCATTTAGAGAATCAAAACGGAGTAAATAGAACCGAGTTATAAAATCAGTAAAACATAGCATGACCGAGTGTAAATATTAAACCAACAAACAGTGAGGAACAAGTAGTAAAAAGCCCTTAAGGGTCCAAACAGTCGGCACGAGGCCCAAATACGGCATTCAGCCCCAAACATAGTAATACTTTCCAAAACACAATAATATCAAATAATTTTCAATCAAATACACGACTTAATAGTCGTACGGGACGGTCCAAGTCACAATCCCCAATGGTGCACGATCCCACACTCGTCATCTAACGTGTGCGTCACCTCAAAGTAGTGAAACAATATGAAATTTGGGGTTTCATACCCTCAGGACAACATTTACAATCATAACTTACCTCAAACCGGTCCAAACTCTAGCCCGCGATTCCTTTGCCCCTCGAATCGGCCTCCAAATGCTCCGAATCTAACCAAAATCAGTATATTATCATCAATGTACCCAAAAGAACAAAGCCCAAGCGAAAATAATAAAATTAACTCAAAAATCCCGAAATTGGCCAAACCCGACCCCCGGGCCCACGTCTCAGAATTTGATAAAAATCACATCACTAGAATCCTTATCCTCTCACGAGTTTATACATATCAAGAACATCAAAATAAGAACCTCAAATGGTCCCATAAATACCCAATGAAAACTCTCCAATTTCAAGCCCCAATTCTCCAAATTTTAACCCTTAAATTCCAATAATTCCATGCCTAATCTGTTAGAAATCACCATAGAATCGAGTATTGAGTTTAAAAATCTTACCTCCAAGCGTTATCCCTTGAATCCCTCTTCAAGTCCTCTCAAAAAGCTCTAAACCCGTCTAAAAAATGGAGGAAATAAGCTGTAAATCGCGAAGATGACCTTTTATACTTTCTGCCCAGGCATTCCCGCACCTGCGAACAAATTAACGCACCTGCGGACCGCACCTGCGGTCAACTTTACCGCATCTACAATTTTTCATTAAGATCCTCAGACGCCGCACCTGTGACTTAAGTCTCGCACCTGTGGGATCATAGATGCGGTTCGTACCTTGCTCCTGCGATCCTTTCCGCCTCTGCGGCTTGCACCTGCGGTCCCCAATTCGCAGGTGCGGTTATGACAAGAACAGCGGCTGAAGCTGCCCAACTTCAATTCCAAACATTCCGACAACCTTCCGAATTCATCCCGAGGCCCCCGGTACCTCAACCAAAAATACGAACAAGTCATAAACCACCATTCAAACTTATACCAACCCTCGGAACACTCAAAACATCGCCGAAATACCAAATCACCGTCGGATTCAAGCCTAAGGATTCCAAAACTTTCGAATTCCGCAAACGATCAAAAAGCATGTCAAACCTCATCCGAATTACCTGAAATTTTGCACACACATCACAAATGACACAACGGACCTACACCAAATTCCGAAATTCCATTCCGACCTCGATATCAAAATTTTCACTACAAACCGAAGAATGCCAAAATTCCATTTTTGCCAATTCAAGCGTAAATCTACCACAGGCCTCCGAATTACATTCTGATCACGCTCTTAAGTCCCAAATCACCTAACAAAGCTATCCGAACTATGGAAACCAAGTTCCGAGATCATTTACTCACAAGTCAACTTCCGGTTGACTTTTCCAACTAAAGCTTCCAAATAAGAGACTAAGTGTCTCATTTCACTCCTTGACCACTTCGAACACAAAATAACCAACACGATATGATGAAATACAGCTGAACAACACATAAAGAAGCAGAAATGGGGGAAATGGAGCGGTAACTCATGAAATGACCGGCCGGGTCATTACACTTGAATTACACCAACAACTCTTCTAACTAAATTGATCTCATTTCTAAATAATTTAAGGCCACTCTTAACAATTAAATTATAAATATGACATGCACACCTCACATGAAATGTTCCAGGAAGTGGTGAGTGTAGATGTAATTTTAATAGTGTAATAGCAGAATTATTATTAGAAGCATTATCAAATGACATACGCAAAACTTTTTCTGAAAGATTGTAAAATATAGAAACTTCATGGATAATATTACTTATAAATGCACCAGTATGACTTTGATTTTCATCATATTTAAAAGCAATAATACTTTTTTGCATACAAATCATCTATCCAATGACATGTAACAGTCAATTAATCATTTCCATTAACAGGACGATCAATATCAGAAGTAAGAGAAACTATACAAGAAAGGCTAGCGAATAAATAATAGATATATGTTTGATATTGTCCAAAAAGCCTAAAGATATCAGCTCTACAAGTACTTATAGGAATATCTTTAAACAAAGGGTTATGGATTCTTTGATTACAAGTAACAAGATATGGTGAAGCAGCAAAACTAAAAGGTAAACAACCTATAATAATCGTTTTAGCTAATTCTTCCCGATCTTTCACTATATCATATTTACCCATTAAACTGCCAGTACCCGGGTTAAGTTTTTGTTGGCCAGATTCTTCATCAGCAACCCATGCAATTTGGGTGATTATCTACCATGTGCCTACGAAGTTGACCCGTTCCCCCTTGCTTACCTCCAGTCTCATATTTATAAACTTCCTCATAAATTTGACATCTTACATAATTTTTATATTTTTCTAGTCTTTCAAAAAATTGCCAACACTTACTTCTTAATCTTCGATTCTTCGTAATAGGGAAGGGAGGCCTACTTGTATTACCACAACCTCCACCCCTAGTATTTTGACTAGCAGTACCAGGTGTAGGTGGTGGTGTTTCAAGATTATCAAGTGATTGAATATCATCTAAATTATCATATATACCATAATCTTCTTGAAGTTGCTCATAATCTATATTTAAATTTTTAGGTGAACTTTCAGAAATATGTGTAAAGTTACTAGAAGAACTAGTACCACCTCTTGATCTTTTTTAGGATTTTTACTCTTACTACTACCACCCCTATTTTTTGACTGCTCTAAATATATCCATTATGTAAAAAAAATTGCATAACAGTAACTGGGCTATAGCCCGGTAAAAACCCTATAGTGGGTTGCCAGGCTTACCGGGTTCCGGGGAATCCCATCGTCCGACTAAACCCCTAACCTTCCCCGACCTGTACCACCCCTAGTGAAACATGCTGACCCGAGCTGAATCGGATCAAACCGGATTGGCAGTGGGCTGGCCCGGCCCGGCCCATATAGTAGGTTTAGCTGATTCTCATCTCTATCGCTCAACAATCAACATGTGCTACAATCCCTCTCTACTCTCACAGAACCTAACAATTTTGGGCAGGCTTGTTAACATCCGGGTTGGATTGAACCTATGAATTCGGTTATTAAAGCTCGAGAGGATAACCACACCTGGGATATGGTGGAATTATCTAAAGGGAAAAGAGTTCTACCATGTAAATGGGTGTACAAGGTAAAACATTTGTCAAATGGAAGGATTGAAAAGTTGAAGGTAAGGCTAGTGGTCAGGGGGGATATCCAAAGAGAAGGAATACATTATAGTGAGACTTTTTGACTAGTGGTGAAAAAGACAACCATAAGGTGTTTACTCACTATTGCAGCTAAAAGAGACTGGAATGTGTCTCAATTGGATGTTAACAATGCATTTATGCATAGTGATCTATAAGAGGAGATGTACATGGGTTTTCAGCAGGTTTAATACCTCCTAGTCCTAAGCATGTTTGTTTACTCAGGAAGTTATTGTATGGTTTCAAAACAAGATTCCAGGCAATGGTATGCTAGGCTTGCAGGGGCTTTGAGTTTTAAAGGGCATTCTTCATCATTAAACGATTACTCAATGTTCTTCAAACACACATGAAACCTGATTTCTATCCTAGTTGTCTATATAGATGACATACTACTCATCGGGGATGACTTGGAAGAAATTTAGCATATAAAGGGTTTTCTAAACACTGAGTTCAAAGTCAAGAATCTAGGAGACATACATTATTTTTTAGGAATGGAAATTCTGCGAGAAAAGGGAGGTTTATTGTAAGCAAAAGGAAATTTACCTTGGACATGCTGCAGAATTTGACGTCTCTCATATGCCTCGAGTCAGTTCTCCTCTAGATCTTCCTCTAAGCTTTAAGCTGATGATGGGAACCCTTTGCAAAATCTAACAATATTTTGTCATCTGGTTGGCAAGTTGAACTCTCTCACTAACTCTTGCCCGAACCTTTTGTTTTGCAGTTCTTACCCTCAATTAATACATGCAGAGACCCTACATGTCTCATTTCTCTGTTGCCTTACGAATGCTCAAATATTTGAGCTCTGATCTGGGACAAGGAATCTCTTCTCATCAGAACAATCATTCTCTTTGCTTGCATTTTGCGACGCTGATTGGGCTTCTTGCAAGGATTCTAGGAGGTCCGTCAGTGGATTCTTCATAACACTAGGAGGAGCACCCATTTCCTGGAAATAAAAGAAACAAGTGTTAGTCTCTCTATCTTCTGCAGAAGCAGAATACAGATTAGTAACTGTAGAACTTACATGGTTAGTACGACTCCTTGAATGTCTCTTCGCACCAGTAAGTCTCCCAATACCTCTTCACTCTGACAGTAAGGCAGCCATTTACAGCGCCCATAACGCCGTCTTCCACGAACGCACAAAACATGTCGAGATTGGCTGTCATTTTATGCGTCAACAGTTCCTTTCCGCCTTAATTACCCTATCTTTTATTCCTTCTAAAGACCAACTGACAAATCTCTTCACAAAGCCTGGAGTTTCTCATACCGAGATTTTGAGCAAGTTAGGGGTCACAAAGTTACCCTCCAACTTGAGGGGGGATGTTAGGAAGAAGAAACTCCATACTAATTTTAAGTTTCATGGAGATTTGCTTAGAGATAGAGAAGAAGGGTGAAGAAGAAGACGACCTAGAAGTCTTCTCTGTTCTCACCAAAATGTTGAGTTCGATATAACCCATGTTATACTCATATCAATGTTTGGGACACGTTAAAGAGTCACAACCCTTGGATGAGCTTATGATGGATCAATTATACATCATCTGATAATTTTGACACTAAAGCTTCCTTCCCTCAATGTGAGGAAATATAGTTAGTTGTAGAGATAAAATATTTCTGTTATTGCTAGACAAATTAGAATAGGACAATTGTACATAATTTCTTTCTTTTGCTATTCTTTATTTTAGATTTAAGTGTGTATATATATACATGTACAAAGCAATGAATAATACACATCAGAAAAAAATTTCAATTAGATTTCTTCTTCAATTTCGTACACTTACTAAAGTGGAAATTTTTCCATTTCTAAATACCAAACAATTGTTCTAAAAAAATATTGATTACAGTTTTGATACAATTGACTCTTTAAAAAGCTAAAACGAACAAAGACCTTTTTTACCAATTCGGTGTCCGTTATCCATTTTGGGGCCCGATTACTCTGGATTTGCACCGAAAAGTCCTACTTTGGAAGTAAAGTTCTCCTACCAAAGGTAATTTCATACGTATGATTCGAATTCGAGATTTACAATTAATGATGGAGTACTTACCACTCCATCATAATTTTTAGTTGATAGGTTATATGCGTATCTCTGTTATGTTTTGATGATCTAACAAACTTACTGTTAAGAACCAGATAAGGAACCTGATACACATCCTCAAGAACTTAAAGATCAACAAGTCTCCAGTTGGGGACACAGTTCAACTCTTCAGAGTCAAAGTAAAAATAGAGGGAACAGATAGCTACCAGTTCCCGAGAAAACTACACAAGTCAATTTTTCCAGCTGTAAAGTTGGTGTCTGCACACGCTACAGTACAGAAACAGTGCAGCAGTCAAATTTATGGGGAATGCCTTTTACCTAACTTGCTTACATCATTCTAAGTGATGTCACAAATGTATTGTTAACATCAAGGAAGGTAAACAAATCACTTGAACACTTAGAGAATTTACTCAATCACTCTCACAGTAATTGATCATCCAGCAAACGATTCTCAAGTGCATCAAGAATAAAGAACAACATTGCTACAGACCAGTTCCCCATATCAAGTTATTATATGTCCTTAGTTGAGTTGTAACTTTGTAAAAGTTCTTACTTGTAATTCCTACTTAGCTTACTTAGAAGCATTGTGTAGGAAATCCTTTGTAAATCATAAATCCTTATGTTTGTGTCTTGGCTAGAGTTAGTCGAGTTGTAAACTCTTTTTAATAGAGTTATTACAGAGTGGCTTGTAACAGAGTTCTTACAAGTTAGTGAGGGATTAAGAGGTTAATTCCTAGGTTACAATAGGTTGTAATCTAAAGATTGCTTACTAGTGAAGTTGAAATCCTACAAGGGTAGGTCGCGGTTCTTAATCTCGTTGAGCTGGGAATTTTCCACGTAAAATTCCTCTTGTCATTTGCTTACTGCAGTGTATGTGGTTTCTGTGGGAAGTTATAGAGAACCTGGTTCTCTATATATTTTGATGGACCCTTAAATTCTATCATTCACCAATAATTAATTTGAAATGGATGGAATATTTCTACTTCTTCTTCATAAAACTTTTGAGTAGTGGTAGAGTTGTTTTCAATCCAAGAGTGACATGAGCCGAGGAATTTATTATTCCCAACTTTCATTTTCTGTCGTTCTTTTCTTGAAGAAGGTTTGAGACAGTAACATATTCGTGGAATTGAATTGGTATGTGTACGTGTCTAGGTTCATTAATCAAGCAAAAGAATGAGAATAGAAAGGAAGTATATAAAGGTGTGTAAGGTTCAACTAAACTAAAGAAGCATCTTGGTATTTGATACCATAAAACTTCAATCTCCTTGTGGCATATTCTTCACATAGCATTCACATTTTAAAGTATTATATTTTGCAAAGTTACATACTATTTTATGTTTCTCCTTAGTTCTTTGTTTTTTTATAGTATAATGCCATCAAAATCCTTTCATCACATTACATAGGTGCAGAAATTAAACCCCACTAAAAGCAACTCTATTATCTCTTTCCACTTTTCCCTCATTATGCACATATTCATTTCTAGCCACAAGAATAAATATGTTAATCGGTATAGCCATATGTGAATTCTCTATTTTTTAGTTCCTCTGTAATTGTTCTTCATACACGTGAAGTATATTTAGATCAAAATCTATTCAAAGGTGATTACTGGCTAATGAATTGAACAACTTATCAATTTGTCACGTTTACAGAGAATTGGCTGATGCCCTAACAAAATATGGATATTAAGTCCTTTGTTGTGGACTCTTTAAGAATTACGTTCAGTAAGAAGAGTCCAGTTAATTTGTACTGTAACTTAATACAACAACAACAACTACCCAGTAAATCCCACCAAGTGGGGTCTGGGGAGGGTAATGTGTACGCAGACCTTACCCCTACCCCGATAGGGCAGAGAGGCTGTTTCCGATAGACCCTCGGCTCAGAAAGATGGAAATAAGAAAAACAAGAAAAGACAATTCATTAGTAACTCCAGTAGAAATCGTAATAGTAACAGAAGCATAACAATCAAAAGATGGATGACATGCAATAACAGTAACCAGGCCCGGGGCTCATATAAACAGCAAGTATAGTGTGTATTCAACATAAACTGCAAGCCATCTAAGGCCAACCCTAATCCAACCCCGCCTCACCCCCGGAAAGAAGTAAGAAAAGTTCTACTACCCCTTAACCTACAACCCTAATGCTTAAGCTCCAGACCTTCCTATCAAGGGCCATGTCCTCGGAAATCCGCATTCGTACCATGTCCTGCCTGATCACCTCTCCCCATTACTTCTTAGGCCTCCCTCTACCTCTTCTTGTACTGTAACTTAATACACACTCATAAATCATCCACAAAGTTAAGATAATTATTAGGATTAAACAATGCTATTAAGTACTAAATCCTTTAAGTTCTCTCAGTTCCGCGGATACTCTCTCAATTTGAATCTACTAGCATAAAAAAACTGATAATTTATTACTCCTATTTAGGAGAAGAGAGGAACTGTAGTTGAATACCACAATTCTAGAATTTTTAAAAAAATGGAAATTCTAATAATGCCCCATTACACCTTATTTTTGGTTTTTTTGCCTAATTAATGTCTCTAATATTCTGGAGCATATTTTGTTATTTCAACCTCTAAGTACTGCTTTTGGCGTGCCTATAGAATCTGAATCAGATGCCAATGCCATGATGCCTTGATGGCGAGTTTTTTTTTTTCTTCTTTTTCTACAACAAATACAATTTTCCTATAAAAAACACTGAAGAATTTTAGCGGAATTTTCTTTTATTTTTTTTTGGGGGGGGGGGGGGGAGGGGGGAGGTGGCCCTCAAAAGATGAGTGATTGAGAACAAATAATATGATTTATTTGGTATGTAATGGAGCTTATCGATGATTTTTTATTTATGTTTATCAGTGTATTGAATCATCATAAAAGGCTGATAAATGTGTATGTACTGGACATATGCCCTTTCGGTTCGAAAAATAATGATGTTAAAAGGTGTGGCATTTAAATGTAAAAATTTAGATCGCGTATAAAACTAGTTGTTTTAACCATCAAAGCCATGTTGATTTAATTGGATGTCTCCTAACGGAGACGTTGATCAGTTTTTTTTTTATATTTTGGCACTCCTCATTCAAATTTCTGGCTTATGTGAGCCTAGAAATAATATATTAAATGTAAATCCCTGCTACAAAGATCTGAATGAACAAAAGTTTACGAACCCCTCATGCCTCAAAATCAAGATCCAAATTATAAACAAAAAACAACTTTAAAGCGTGCATGCCCTAAAGTAATTTATTTGATGTAAATAAGAACATATCAAAATGTAGGACTTGTCTTGTTATAATTAATTCAACATTTCAACTAGTCCCCAGAATAATTAAATCTTCAAGCCTGGTTTACATCTTTAAGTTCGGGGATATATTGCATATCATTGAATTCTTGTGCACACTCTGATGAGACTTTTTTGGCCAAGAAAAAGAGAGCATTAGCGTCACGTAAATTTCCAGCCATGCCATTGTTGTTAGTGAGAGTAACTCTTGATGATTCTTTGGTATGAACTTCATCTGGAATCTCACTGCAATCTTCCTTTGGACTCTTTGTCAAATAAGTTTCGCAGATTTCATTCTCGTGGTCTCCTTCTACCAGCAGGTGATAATATCCAGTGGAATTGGTTTGGCTAGCGATTGTGATGGTGACTTCTTCAGTTTCAGGATGTCGGCACTCTAACCGCACACCAGCACCTGCATATTTGCATGCATGCTAATATGTTACGTACTATTATTGGTATTTATTTGCCACTTTACTACTCTTGGTGGGGAAGGGGCGAGGCGTACCCAGGATTTTTAAGCGACGAAGGCAACTTTACTTTTATTATCAGTTCCCCTTAAAGACTTTGTTTAGGATGCCAAGATATTTATATAATCATTTTTTAATCTATACATATATAAAATTTTGGCCAAAGTTTACGGGGCCAGTAACCTCTCAATGGTACAAATCGCCTCTGGGGAGGGGGAGAACGTAGGTTGAAATTATCTTGATCTTAAACCAGAGACGAGACTAGCTTCTGTAGATTGTTCAATTGAATTAATTTAATTACAGCTTTCGTCTCGAACCATGAATATATAGTATCTGTCCTTTAAATTTTTTAAAACCTTTTAAAAAGACATTTAATAGCCTTAATCATTAGAATATTTGTCTCAATTATCTTTCATCTTTCTTAAACATCGTCTCACTTAATTAATTCTCACTAGTTGTAATGGTTTAAGAAAAGCAATAACTTAAATAATTTTTTGATTTCTAGAATGTGAAACATTTAAAAACAAATTAAATTTGATAAAATAACTAACAATTGGAGAACATGTATAATAGGCGCTACCTCCTGAATTTGTCATCGCCAATACCCGTTCCCCACAATTGTAGCAGAAAATGTCACAAGAAATTCTTATTCATCATTATCGTAATGATAAATGATCAATGTTCTTTATTTATTCTTAGAAATGGATATGATGACATCCACACCTAGCAGATGGATTTCAATTTGTTGAATTTGAATAATTGGAAAAAAGAATATGTAGCAAAACGGATTAAAAAATTCAAATACCTGCTAAGGGCTGACTAAGATTAGTTTTGAATGCCGAACGACAAGGATCACAATAGACAATTCCTTCAACAATGAATTGAGGTTTTTCATAGGCTTGAGTAAGCCCTAGAAGGGAGAACAAGCAAATAGCACTAACAAAGAAGATTACTGCTGATTTTGCCATTTTCTCCCTTCTCTTGTTTTTCTAATTTTATTCTTTTTTGGTTGGGCTTTCGTTATTTCTTTCTGCAGGTGCAAATTGAAATTAGAAAGCACCTTTTTTGTTATCCTACCATCTTGAAGGGATGCTTTATATATATACTTGTATTCTGACTGTTATTTTTATTTGGTTGTTTAGTTTGTAGTATTTTTGTGGTGAGGAATTCCTTTGTTTTACATAAATTAGTAAATCTCTTACTAACTTTTAATTTCCAATGGAAGATAAAAAGGCACTCCTCCTACTTTAACTCTTGTTCTTTAATTTGTGTTTCCCCCTTTTTCTCCCGCATAAACAGAAAAATCAACGTTTTATATTAGTTAGTCAGGACAGGTTAAAAGTGCACCTTAATTCTAAACGCACCTCGGAAGAAAAAATATTATTAAAAATTATATCCACAATACCATACATTTCATTTCCATCTTCAGTCTCATATTTCCTCTTTAACTAAACTTTCTGCCACCGATATTGTCTACAATAATCCTTAATGACAACTACTCTCTAATTGAATCCCTAATTATAGCATCTAATTTTAGTTCTCCCAAATTTGGTTACGGTTGAACTGAAATCTCACAAAATTTGCAAACGAAAAAGTTATAGGGAGTCAACTCAAAAGATATAGTTTGAAAAATCAATGAGTTTTAGAATTTGTGTATGAAGTGGAAAAAGGCAACAAAAAAAAAAAAGATAAAAGGAGAGGAAACAATAAAATTAGCTTTAGGTTACCTTCTTTAAATTTAGGCAATCTTACAGAAATGTCCCAAAAAAGTCCCCCAACTTACCAACCTCTAGTCATTAATCATAGAGTTACCAAAACTAGCCAAACACATATAAAATTGAAAACCCAAAGAAATAATGTTCTTTCTCTCCAAGAATCACATACAAAAATCACCTTCCATATTTTTAAGCGTGATTTGCAACATTAGATGCAAGACAAAAAAAAATTATGGATGAGGTAGCAAATAAGGTGATGAAATACAAAAATATATATGTACAAGATTCCAAAAATCTAAGAAAAAAAGGACTTTTTTCAATGGGTATGGTTGAGATTCATTGAAAACATATAAATGAGTCAATATACACAATTTGAGGAAGATTGGAGGTGATTTGGTATAAAAATTCATAGTTAAAATCGAGTTCAAAATTTTTTTCTGCGACACATGTATCAAACATATATCACGCATGTATCTCATACGCAAGTATACATGGATATACACGTGATACACATTTGATACAAATATGATACATATGTGATACACCTGTTATTTTTTTCATGTTCATCTTGTACTTCGAATTTTCAATTCAAACCACCTCAAAACTCCACCAAATTATATCAATTGAGATTCAAGCTCCTTGAGATGTACCCAATCTATTCTAATAACACCCACTCAAAAGAAAGCAAAACTTTGACCTTTTTTTGGCTACAAATAACTAATTGGCTAATATTGGTAATATTTGGCTAATATTAGTAATATTTTCTGAATTGGCCAATTTTTGTAATAAGCTACTTCTAAATGGACATAGCTGATATTTTCCCTTAAATTTGGCTTTAGGTTTCTTCAAAGGTAATGCGATTTTAAAATATAACCAATGTGTAAATGTAGAACTAACATGTTAATAACTAGTATAAAGCATAAAAGTCGTAAATTTACTGCAAAAAATAATTAAAAAATATAGAGAAAAAAGAAAAACAAAACAAAGAAGATCAAATCCTGAAAATTTTCAATCGGCCCATAAGCAAGCACCACCGCTTGCAATTAAGTACAAATAACAACGGCTAGCCAGTTTCTGACTAGTAATTGAAAAATAGCCACTATTTTACGGGGAGATAAAATCTGGACAAAAATTACCCTAGTTGAAACACGGAAAGTTCTAGGATAATATGCTGGATTATGGAGCTCCTATGCATAAACTTCTAGCATATAATGTTGGAACTCTAGCACATTATGCTGAAATCTCATATGTAAAAAATTCGAATTCTAGTATATAATGTTCGAATGTTTTCGGACTTTTAAGGGTATTTTTGTTCAGATTCTATTTTTACATGAAAAAATGGCTAAATTTTGATTACTTTTAAAATTATGGCTAATTTTTAATTAGCAATTGTAAATCAGGCTATTTCTGAATTTTTCCTGCAATTAATCATAGTTTGTTAAATATTTGACGCAGATGAAAAGTACTCACTTCTATTTAGCTTGAAAAACCAAAATTGCTCAAGAACATAGTTAAGGGACTATTTGTTTACCCGTAAAACAGTACAGTTGAATTTTATACGTGGTTTCTAGAGAAGTGAAATAATTTTATCCTGAAAATAAAAAATAAGTACATAATTATGCAATACTTAGTCTTAAAATGTAGATGAAACAGCAGAGATGACAGTTGCGGAAACAAAGTTTCCGGGCACAGCAACGATGAAATCACAAAGCGAAAAAGTAAAATTGTATTAAGCTTTGTATAGAATGTTGTGTAAGTTTGCCAAAAAATTCGTCTCCTCTACAATGATAACTGAGCTCACTATTTATAGTTATGTCTAGGGAAGGAGGTCCTAGGATCGTGCCATCCTTTAATGTCAATTATGAGGGTCATTGATGAAGATATAACGATGGATATAAATGCCAAATTTCCTGTAACGGGCCGTCGCTCTTAATGCCGCAGAATATTCTTTGTTAAATGCTACCGGGCGCAGAGCATTTAACACATCTTTATGAACGTTATCCCTTCCGGGTCTTTGGCCATCCCCGCCTCGGGTTCCACGTGCCCTTCCTTTAGATGACCACGCGTCATATCATATTTTACCCTATACAAATAGTCCCCTTATTTTTCGGTGACATAACTTTGTGTTACCGAAAAATTGGTAGAAACACTATTTTGGCGGGAATTACTATAACTCCCTCTGAAGGCTTCTGACGGTTGATTGGACGCACGTCTCTCCGCATTTAATGCCCCGAACACGCGTCATCCCATGATTCAGCATAGTTTTTGCCGATTTCGAGGTAATCATGGCCATGAATTTAGCCTCCAAAATTATACTTATACGCATCATCCTTTTTCCCTTGCACTTCATAATTTTCCAAGCTTCTGATTTGCACATTTGTTTTCCATCTTCTCTCTAACTCTTTTCAAAAAACCTTTCCCTTCTTCCATTCAATGGTTTCTTCTTCAAAGCGTGCCAGTTCTTCAAAGAACAAGAACAAAGCCGAAGACTCTGCTCCTCCAATGGTGGGTTCCATCATCCCTAGAAGTCTTAATACCACACAATGGTGGGTTCCATCATCCCTAGAAGTCTTAATACCACAAAACACTTCGAAGAAAAATTCCCTACTGCTAACCCTGGTTCATGGGCTGTCAGTAGGCAACCTTCTGACTTGTTCACGAAATTAGGTCTACCTGTGGGCTCTGTTGCTGTCCCCGAGGAGGACGTCTTGGCTGATCGTGCTGATGCAGCGAGACTGCTTCAGGAAGCGCTTACTCGAACAGGTGTCTCCGGGCCTGCTTCGGGCACAGATGTTTTATCACGAGGTCCTCGGCCGGAGAACAAGCAACCAAAAAGAAGGCGTTCTTCTGCGGCTGGGGAAAAGAATAAGAGGGCGAAGTCTATTGCCCCTGAGTCGTCTCCAGAAGTTGTGATCACTACATCTTCTCCCGAGCCGGTCATAGACACCGTGATGATTGACGATGATGGAAAATCTAATGATGATGGGGCTTCTCTACACAGAAGATGATGTCATCAACTCAACAGAATGCTCAATCTGTTAAGTTGGTTACACCAACCGAGGACGACACCTTGGCGCTTTGGGGGAGTTTGATTTAGTGGAAAATGCCAACTCCTGCTATCGGGACACCATTGCTATTCCCGGTACTGCGGGGCTGAGTACCGGGTCCCTACCGTCTTTGGTTGGCGAGCATTCAACAACCATTGCTGCACTCGATGCAGCTACTTCACACCCTTCAACTCCATCAGCTTCATCCCCGTCTTCACGAGCACCAGGAATTGCCACATCACTTTCATCTTCATCCACTCTTCCACCAGCAACTGCTACACCATCTCTATCGGCCACATCTGATCATGAAGGAGATGTTCCTCTTCCCCAGTCCCCAGTTCATGGGAATTTGGGGCAAAATTATGATGCCCCTTCATAAGATCCCCATAGGAGGAGGAATGTTATTCTTTCAGTCTCTACCGGATGCAACTTGCTATCCCGGCCGGTGGAGCTTACTAATTATCTGAATCCTTTAGCTTCAGAGAAAGATTGGGAAAAGATTCAAGCACTCTCGGGGGAGTTCTTGTTGAACAACGCCATGCATAATATCGCAGTTGTACGTTCCTTTCTTCCTTTGTTATTTCTTCTACTTTTGTGTATTTTGAGTTTTATCTTTCTTGTTTTGTAGGCCAACTTCCTTACTTCCGAGGGCCTTCAGAGGTTGATTCGTGATAAGGAAGAACTTACTTCTGCTCGGGATCAGCTTTTGGCAGAGCGGGAGCAAAGTATCGCTCGCCTCTCAGAACTGGAAGCCAGGGCCATTGAGCCCGTTGCATTGGAAGCTCGTTTGCAGCAAAGCGAGCAAGAGGTGGTAACCCTTAGCAAAGAAATTAGCCCGCTGAGGTTTAGATATGATGAAGCCAAGGCCAAATAGGCTGAAGTCCATGACGTCATTTTGCTGCAACCGAGCGCGAGGCTACCACTGCTGAAAAAGTGACTGACTTAGAGGCAGTCTTGAACTCCAAAATCTAAGAGCTTGCTGCTGTGGGGGAGAAACATGCCCAGTTGGAAGAGTAGTACAGGAAAACTATCGAACATAATAGGCTCTTTAGTTCAACTGTCCGCGACCTTGATGTTAGCCTTAGATCTGCTAGGTCCGCCAGGGAAAGCCTTTCTGCCAAGGTAACTCAACTCAAAGGAGAACTTAAGCGCCGAGCGGCTTCCCCCTTTGTTGAAAAAACTTATGCCATGTACAGCATGAGGAGAAAAACCTTGGAAGTGGCCAAAGCAGGTATCATTGGCTTTGATGCCGAAATTGCTAAGGCCTGAGAGCTTGAGTTGGCTGCTAAAAATGGACTCCCAGCGCAGTCTGATGCTCCTGGCCCTTCTAGTTCCGGTTCTGAGTTCTGGGGAACTGAAGAGGAATCGGAGGGAGATGATGCTGAAGACCAAACTGGGGAAAATATCGAGCCATCGGTGGATCCATCTACTTCTCCCGAGGGCACGGACACTTCTCTTCCTCCTGGTTTTGGAGATACTACAGTTTAGCTTTTCTTTTCTCTTTCCAATTCTTGTACCTGTGTTATTTTTGTAAATAAAGACATATCTTTTGCTCAAGTACTGTTTGAGTCTCACTTTCATATGAATATCCATGCAAGTATTTATCCTTTGTATTTGCTTAAGGATTCTGCGCACGTTTTTCTATTCGTGTTTTATTATGTGCAGCCTCGGATGCCTTTTCCTTGAAGCACTTTGGTTTCGGGCATTAACCCTTTTACGTAAGGGTTTCTGTAAGTATTTTTGCAAGTTCAACTTTTGCGTCCTTTCGTGTACGTCTTCGGGTGCATTTTTCCCCGAAGGCATTATAATCCCGGATATAATTTCTTCCAAAACCAACCCTTTAATGTGAGGGTTTTCATAAGAGAGGGCCCTCTTATGTTTACGATGCTCTTGAAGAGGACACTCCTGTTCATTACGGCACTAGCATTTGAAGTACTTGTTTAACTCTCAAATGACAAAGTTATTTCATCGTTCAGACAAGAAACAAGATAAAAACAAAAGGATTTCGTTTCATTTAATTCCTTCTATTTTCAAAAGTACACAAACATTGCTATGCTAGAAATAAATTGCCATTACTTGTGGCTATCTTGTACAACTTGTTTCTACGGGACTGACCGCGCAGTCCCCGGTCCCGATGTGCTAATATGTTTCCGGTTTTTCGTTCCCGGTCGACGTGGCAGTCATTGTTACCGTATCTGTTACACCCCATGATTTCGTACGTGAAAGTACGCCATAAGTAAATTGATGGAATGAGATATTACATCCCGCATTTTGTATGTTAAAGTTTCATCGTAAGTTGATCGACGTAGTTCGGGAATGGGATTATTTTGACATATAAGCATTATGCTATTTCAAACAAGTGATGAGTAAATTCGTGAAGGTGAGAGAGTAAGCAATTCGAAGAAAATGAATTTCGTCGAAGTTTGACATTTTTGGGATAAAATGGTCCGAGCTAAAATACCCGGTATTTATGGACTAGTACCATACAAGGTACCACATGACCATGATAGTAAGATGTATAAAGTGTATTAAAAGTGAGTAGTATTTTAAGTAAATTTGAGATAATTCTTAATTATGTAGGTAATTGATTAATTATTGGATTTGTGGATAAATATTTAAGTAAAATTTGTTGCATAATTATAAGGGGAAACTATACATGTGGGGGTATGTTAGGGTGGCAACAAATTGCCAACTAATCAAGCCTAAAGGATGCGGTGGCAATAAATATCAAGCAGGTTGGAATATGTATTATCATAATAATGGTAGAAATGGAATCATTTTTGTTTTGATATTCTATACAAAATCCTATAACTTAATTAATAAGTCTAAGTAGCAGAAGTCTGTTTCTAGGGATATTTTATCAATTACTTTCCATTTGTATCTGTTGAAAATTCCAATAAATTCCAATTCAATTTAACTAGAAAATTCTCTTTCTTCCTCCGTTCATACGTATTTCATACATTCCAGATATGGAGTTGGGTAAAATAAATCAAACATGGATTTGCTGGACCAACTATTGTAAATAGATACATTTTTCAATGATGGAAGTTGGATGCATGAATTTATGCATCAAAAGGATTCCAGCAACGTTAATGAATCTCCCAAATCAAATTTAGAAGAATCTTGCAATCAAAACCAGGTCCACCAACATCCAAGAATGCAAGTGAAGATGCAACGGGATTCTGTGATTCTAAGGGAGTACGGTGCAATCTTTCTCAAGAATATCATATGGATTTTTTCCTACTTCGGTCTCGTCGTTACGTGTTTTATCACAATTGACGTGTGTTAGAGGATTGTCAAGAGAATCGGCAGGTATGTTAAGGCTATCCCTTCTTTCTTTTGGCATGATCTATACGACACAAACAAAACCAGCAAATGCACAATTTCCATACATGACTCTATTCATAGAAATACTAGAGATGCTTATGTTCTTGATTTCCCATGTGTCATATTATTCTATTATTTGTTCATGGGTCATAGAAAATACGTAAGTTGATAAAGTTTATTTCATGATATTAATCAAAGGCATAACGGTCTTATGACACTCCGAAAGATTTTATTGACGTACTTCTCATGTATTGCATTCAGTTACATTGACCCATGACCAGATGGCATTATATACGCGTATATATATATATATATATATATATATGTATGTATGTATGGATATGGATATGGATATGGAAAAAGGTTATGGTGTTATATACGCACCACCACCTGATCAGTTGGTATACGTTGATGATTTGCCCACAGTGGCCAAGATGATATGATGGGTTATGAACGCATATACCCATGCATGGTATGGCATTTATATGCATATGCATGTCATTATAATATTAAATGATTCACAGAGCTATTCAGATATACATGTTGAGTCTTTTACTCCATGTTTCTCTCATGCCTATTGTTTACTGATTTTTATTCCTTACATACTCGGTACATTATTTGTACTGACGTCCCTTTTGCCTTGCGAAGCTGCGTTTCATGCCCGAAGGTCCCGATAAATAGGTTGAGAGTCCTCCAAGTAGGCTATCAGCTCAGCGGAAGATGTTGGTGCGCTCCATTTGCTCCGGAGTTGCTTATTTGGTTAGTATGATTTAGACATGTATTGACTGGTATGTCGAGGCCCTGTCCCGGCCTTATGACATTTATGTACTCTTAGAGGCTTGTAGACATATGTCATGTATATGAAAGATTGTATGGCCTTGTCAGCCTATGTTCAGTGTACGAATGATTATTTTGGCCTTATAGGCTCGTATGTCATATGTATAAGTCAGTATATCAGGTTGGGTCGTTTTATGTCGAATATTCTCTCATGTTTTATTCTTCTTACCTCGTACGGCCCTTCTGGCCCACTTGCCTATGATGATGTAATAAGAAAGATACGTTACGTTGGTACTCGGTTGAGTAAGGTATCAGGTGCCCGTCGCGGCCCATCGATTTGGGTCGTGACAAAAGTGGTATCAGAGCAGTTCTGTCCTAGGGAATCTACAAGTCGTGCCTAGTATAGTCTTGTTTATGGGTGTGTTGTGCACCACACTTAAAGCAGGAGACTACAGGGCATTTAGGACTGTCACTATTTCTTCTTACTCTAGATCGTGTGGTAGAGCTCACTTATAAGAATCCAAATTCCTAACTTCTATTTTATTCGTAATAAGACGATACCTACATTCAGAAAGACAGTTGGTAAGAGATATAACTGTGGAAGAGTTGAGTTAGAGGAACTCGATTTTTCATGATGCTTACGATGAGTAATGTAAGGTCTTCAGCAGATCATGTGTGTACTAAGACGTGTAAGCTTCTTGATAAGGAGCCTTAAGGCAAGAATATCTATCCAACCCCTATGGTGAAAGGCAATGAGAAATTCAGAAGATAGATACAAATTCAACAAGTAAAAGAAGCAAGATGAAGAAGGGTACGAGGTACCCAGCTAGTGAAGATTATCATTATTTACCATTCATAAAGAGAAATATAAATATTTTGAGTTATCTTCAACTGTAACAAAGGTATGTACAATCAGCCACACCTATCGCAGTTATGCCCTACGGAAGCTAACAGGTGTAGTTTAAGAGAAGGACGGGATATCAGGATTAGGCTGGGGTTAAAGTAACCCAAAATGGTGAATGAATTGCTTGCGTTAGTTGACATTTCCGAAGGATATTGCAAATATGCCAATAGATCTCCTTGTGAGACACCCAAATGATGCACTCTAAAATAGTACAGCTAGATATAAGTACTACAAATATAGGTACTGGAAGCCTTGAAGGGATAAATATTACCTTAGTGTGGCTTTCGTCCCTAGTAGAGAAAGAATGTTGCCCGAAGATCCAGTGGATGGAGCAAGGGGATCTAAAAGCAAGAGAATGTCTTGTTGAAGTTTTCAGAATAAAGTGATAGACATAAATGTTAGCAGGGAAAAAAAGTAGAGTTAATGAAGCATTTTGAGTAAGATGTGATACATGGATGGCAACGGTAGATTAAAAAATAACAGTATTACAGAGTCTATTGACAAGAGAAGGAAAATACAGGAGGTGACAGGCCTTGAGGCAACAAAAGAGTATAGGTCATAAAGTCACATCCTCATTTCGAGAAATAAGTTCATGACTCTAACGTGATTACTGTTGATACCCAATTTTCCCTGTATATTTTTTATATGCAAAATACTTTCAAAATAACATATGTCTGCATATATAAGTGTGTCCAAATGTTTTAGTATTTTTTCCTAATTTTTAAAAGATTTTTAATCAATTTATTGCCTTATTTTAGCTATACAAAAACCAATAATTATTCCTCAAATTATAATTTTTGGTGATTAATTTATTTTATTCTCATATTTATCCCAAAATATAGCAAAGGTGATTTTTGCACATTTTTACAAACTTATTTAGTATTTTTAAAATTAAATTGCATATAATTGCAATATTAGCCTATTTTAAGAATTAATTGCATTTGTAATTACCAATTTGATTCAAGTATTTTTTAATTTAATATTTATATATTATTAATTAATTTATTACCCTTAATTTGTTTTCAGAAATCATTTACTATTTTTATAAAATAAAAAGGGGAAAAGTGGCTATTTAAAATCTAGCCCTATTTCATTTCAATTGTAGCCAAATCGACCACCCCAGCTAACCCAATTTCAATCCCAATTGGACCGGACCAAATCCTAAATATACCCGCCCATGACCCAATTTAATCCAACCCGCCCCGGCTCCCCAATAAATCCAGGCCGTTGATCAAAATGATCGACGGCCACGATCCCTCCATTCCTTTTTTAATCCACCAACACCCCTTAACCCCAAATCTTTTTCACTTAATCAGCCGCCTCTAAACACCCCCTTCTCTCAAACTCTCTCGAACCTTCCTGGAACCCTAATCGTCTCCTACCACCTCCACCGTGAAACCAACCAAAAATCATGGATTTTAGGCCATGGGAGTCCTATACTCACCTCCTATTACTCATATGCACCTGGTACCTGAAGATTCGAGGTCTGACCTGGAAGGTTTTCATCCAGACCTTTGCCGGCTCGAGGTTTCACGACTATCTCCGGCCTTGCTCCGGCGTATCCTGGTCTTCTGAGCCTGATTCTAACTTCTCCGACTCAGGTCAATGACCTTTTCAAAGCCTTTCTCATTCTAGGGTTCTTCTGAAACCCTAACCCTTCGAGGTTTTTCTCCGATTCTTTTTAGATCTGTTGTGTATCTATGATCTACTTGAGTTTTCAAATGATTTCCCTAACTTTTATTTTGAAAATTACTTTCGACACCCTTCTTTTCCGATTTAGGGTTTTCTGGAAAGTGTTTAAGTGTTTTATGATTTTTTTTCTTCTTTGTTATTCGTGTGTTTGCCTCTGCTGTGTCCTCGTATCATCTTTTGTATGCTTCTCTTACTCTGTTTTCCTATACTATGGTCTCGTAGACTTTGTTGATACCCAATTTTTCCCGTATATTTTTTATATATGCAAAATACTTTCAAAATAGCATATGTATGCATATATAAGTATGCCCAAGAGTTTTTGTATTTTTTTCTAATTTTTAAAGGATTTTTAAATCAATTTATTGCCCATTTTTAGCAGTACAAAAACCAATAATTATTCAAAAAATTATCATTTTTGGTGAATAACTTATTTTATTCTCATATTTATACCAAAATATAGCTAGGGAAATTTCAATACATTTTTACAAATTTATTTGGTATTTTAAAAGCCAAATTGCATAAAATTGCAAATTTAGCCTATTTTCAGAATTAACAGCATTTTATAATTATTAAATTGGTTCCAATATTTTTAAATTAATATTTGTATATTATTAACTGATCCAGTACTTTTAATTTGTTTTCGAAATCATTTTTTACCATTTTTTTATAAATTTAAAAGGGAAAAGTGGCTATTTAACTGATAGCCTCATTTGCATTTCAATTATAGCCAAATTAATTCCCTAATAAACCCAATTTCGGACCTCAAACGGACCAGCCCAATTCCAATTTAACCCAGCCCTTAACCCGTTTAAAACTACCCGACCCAGACCCCTTTTTATCCTGGCCGTTGATCTCTGAGATCAACAGCCCTTATCCGCCCTTGCCTTTTTTAATCCTAAAGACTACCCTAATCCCCTCATTTCCCTTCTATCGGCCGCCTCTGAATACCCCCCCCCCCCCCTCAAACTCTCTCAAATGTTCTCGAAACCCTAATCGTCTTCTACTGTCTTCCACCCCAAGCTCACTGGAATTCATGGCCTCTCAGGCCATGGATGGCTTAAACTCATCTCCCTCTACTCTTAAACACTTGGTACTCGAAGGTTCGAGGTCTGACCTCGAAGGTTTTCGTTCAAATCTTCGCCAATTCAGGGTTCTACGGCCATCGCCGGCCTTGCTCCGGCGCATCCTGGTCCTATGAGCCTATCTCTGACCTTTCCGACCAAGATCGGACCTTTTCCAAGCCTTTCTCATTCTAGGGTTCTTCTGAAACCCTAACTATTCGAGGTTCTCTCCGATTTTCTTAGATCGGTAACATATCTGTGCTCTACTTGAGTTTTTAAACGTTTTCCCCAATTTTTTCTTTCAAAAATTACTTCTTTCCGATTTAGGGTTTTCTGAAAAGCTTAAAATGTTTCTCTGACTTTCCTTTTTCTTTGTGTGTATTTGTCTATACTATGTTCTTATGATTTCTTTTCTACCACGCATGTTCTTCTACTGTGTTCTTATGTTTTCCTTTACTATACATGTCCTTCTGTGCTTTGTTTTTCTACTGTGATACCTATATGTTCTTTTGCTATACTTTTCTGGTATTTTTGTTTTCTTCTACTGTATGTATTTCCTACTGAGTTCTTAGGTTTGTTTTCCTTCTACTGAACTTTGCTTGAGTTCTTCTAAAAAACCTCTTTAAACATATTTTCACTATTGTGTTCTTAAGTGTTATTGTTTTCTCTTCTACTGAACCCTGTTTAAGTCCCTTCTAAAAGGTTTTTCTTAAACATGTTTCTTCTACTACCATGTTGTTCTCTCATTAATGCTTCGAGTTAGTTTCTTCACTCTGTTTGCTATGAATTTTCTGTTGTATTTGCTTGTCTTCTCATGAGATTCTGAAAAGAAATCTCTGAGCCTGTTGCCTCCTCATCTCTGTATTTGACTCGAGTCGGAAACCCTAGAATTTGGGGGGTTTCCTTCGAGTTTGGTCATATGATCAGACTAGGGTTCTGTTTGAGAACCCTGGACTCTTTTAGACTCATTTCTTTGTCTATGAACTAAGTTTGAACTTCTTTGTTTGCATTCAATTCTAAACCTTCTTAATTTCTTCTACACTAGACTCTTCTATTGAATAGCATGACAAATTTCTTCGTGGCTGTATGCTTTTATATATGTGATGAATTCTTTCTTCCGAAAAGGTTTTCCAACTTATGGTTGATTCAGAATCCTTTTTTTGGTTTGATTGATTGTTACTGATTTTCCTTAAGTAAAACCTTTCTTCACCTTTTTTGACTCGATTCATTCAGACCTTGTGATTTACTGGCTGGTAATTGATTTCCTTTCCTTATTTGCACAAACCGTGTACTGTCAAGACCTTGTCCTTAAATAAACCTCTACGTATTTACCCCTCTTGTACTGCTTTGAAAAGTGTTTGATTAATCTTTTTCCTTAATTACTTTTACCCGTTTGAAATCAGAATCCCTTAATTAAAGGGAAACCTTAGGTAATTGATTTTCAAACTATTTTCTTACCTATTTCTACTTGTTTTCTACACTATAAAAGGCACAACCCTTTCTACACATTACACACGGTTAATATGATCAAACAACTTTCAATTCAACACTTCTACACACAATCTTCTAAAATCATAGTGTTCTGACTACTTGCTTGCACTTTGGCTTTACAAGACTGCTGCTTCCTTTTCTTGTTTCCTTGAAACTGGTATGTTCTAGTTTTGGTTTCAGTCTCATCCCAATGTGTTTATTTACAGCCTTTACACCTATGTTCGCTTTGCTGTCTACATGCAATGTTACTTAGCATGATTATTTCTTTGCATTCGTCTCTGCTGTGAATCCTTGCATCCCCGTTCCCCTCTATGTGCTTTGAGTTGAAGTTCAGAACATGGCAACATGCAAGTTGTTGCTCATGTTTGGACTTGATCCCTTAGGGGGTCCTAACTCCCAAATAATGTGGCCGAACAGGCTGGTGGGGTGTGCCAGCACTTCCAATTGCTAGGTATGATCATTAGCTTGTCTTTGCTTTCTCTTAGAATCCCTCTCTGCACTTGCACTCTCTCCTAGCTTCTAAGTTCTGCCCCCTCCTGTGAGCCATGCTTTGGGACCTTGAGTTCCCTCTGAACTTGGACACTTGAGGGCTGGCCTTTCCACACTGCACTATGTTTCAATCTTGCAATGTATTTGGGTGTGAGCACTGCCCGGAGTCCATGAGTCTCTTAGGGAACTCTGACACACCCCAAATGAGAAAGGTTTTTGATCTTGGTCTTTGGAGTTGGTTTACTTCATGCTTCAGGCAGGAAACCTGAATCAGGCTCTCCTTGGTTGTAATTTTATTTTTTTATGATGTAAATTTTTTTTTTATTTTGGCCTGTAACAATTTTGTAATAAACTTCTGGGGTGATTAGTGAAAAAGGGAAGGGTAACCATGCATGCAAAGGGGTAGATATCATGTTCATAGGGAATATTTACACTTCTACACTCATGTATCCTGTTTTCAGCTTTCACTTCTGCATCTCATATAAAGACCATGTCTATAGGTTTCTGCACTTTTGCACCTCATATAAAGACCATGTCTATAGGTTTCTGCACTTTTGCACCTCATATAGAGACCATGTCTATAGGTTTCTGTACTTCTACATTATGAAGAGAACATGTCTATAAGTCCTCTCCAAACGCTGCATATCATATAGCTAACATGCCTATAGGAATTCCTGAATTTTGCATCATCATCTGTTATTAGGCAAACTTGTTTATAGGTTTAAATAACTAACAGCATTTTAGATACCATGCCCATAGGATTTCTGCACTCTTATTACGCCTGTAAAATGTTTTAAATTAGTAACGCCTAGAAAGCATGCCTATATGAACCATCAACTAAATCTGAACCGTCCATTTGCTTATGAGTCTAAAATCAGTAGCAACAATAACGACTGCAGAATTTATATTCCTGTAATTGACAACTTCTTTTCCCAAATCAGCATACTTCTTTTTCTGAAATTAATAGATATCATGCCTATAGGTTTTCGTTTAACACTTAGGCAAGCCATAAGGTAAACCTATAAATTGAATCGGATTTTATTAACTACAACCAGCAGGCAGGCCTGATTCGGGCTTCTTATCTGAAATATGTAATAGATCAGTCTACCACAACTCTTAAGTTTAATCAGACCCTAATCAGTACGTGTAAGACATGCTAAACTTTATGCTTCTCTTTGTTTTAAGGAGGTCTGTTTGAGCCTTTCTATCTGTTATGTGCTTCTCCCCAAATTTTCTATATATGTGTTTTGATTGTCGCCTTAGAATTTTGTCCTTTGAAATTATAAAACCTCACACTCCTTCCCTTTAGGATAAGTAGTCCCAAATACCTCCGGGACTGATAGGATTGGGGCGGCTAATAGCATGCAATAAGTAAAACGAGACCATTCCGTGTTTAATACCTTAATGGGGTGGGAAAGGGTAGATATGGACATGATGACCACGCGATAACACCACGTGTATAAACGGTTACCGGGTATTGTGTGGGGTGATCCATATTATTTATAAACCTAGGACCCTCTTCCCTTTACTCGTTTATTTTATTTCAAAACTGCTTTTTTTTCTCTCAAATTCCAGCTTCTTCGACTGCTTTTAACTGCAATTACTTGCAACATTTATGTGAAAACCGCTCCCCCTCATATTGTAACTCCATTTGTCTATTTGTTGTTTGCACTTAAAGTCACAATTATAGTATGGTCGGGAACCACACTAGTGGATCTCGAGGGGTGCCTAACACCTTCCCCTCGAGATAATTTTGAGCCCTTACCCAATCTCTGGTTTTCTAAATCAAAATTCTCCTTAGTGTCCTAATGCACTTAATCATTAGGTGGCGACTCTTCAATTCAAACCCAATTCCCAAAAGGAAACGAGTTGTCCTCCCAAATGTCATAAACCCGATTTCGCGAGAAAAA